>NW_026291999.1:0-26367 GCF_023091745.1 Budorcas taxicolor
AGGTTGGTTAGACTTGCTAGGAGTCATCAGGTGGCTATTAGTGGAAGAAGTGTTTGTAGGCCGCGGGCTAAGATTATTGTACGGCTGTGAATTCGTTCGTAGTTAGAATTTGCTAGGCAGAAAAGTATAGAGGATGTAAGGCCGTGGGCAATTATCAGGGCGGTGGCTCCTATGTAGCTTCAGGGTGTTTGGATTAGGATTGCAACGATGACAAGTGCCATGTGGCTAATAGAGGAGTACGCGATGAGTGATTTCAGGTCCGTTTGACGAAGGCAAATTGAGCTGGTTATGATTATGCCTCATAGTGATAGCATGATGAATGGGTATGCTATAAAGTCGGTGATTGGATCTAGGAGAAGCGTAATTCGTAACATGCCGTATCCTCCTAGTTTTAGTAGGATTGCTGCAAGAACTATGGAGCCTGCAATTGGGGCTTCTACGTGGGCTTTGGGTAGTCAGAGATGAAGTCCGTATAGTGGTATTTTTACTATAAAGGCTATTATGCATGCTAGTCACATGAAGGTGTTGGATCAGGAGCTGGGTATTGGTTGTACTCAGTATTGTAGAATTAGGAAGTTTAGGGATCCTATTGTGTTTTGAATATAGATTAGTGCAACTAGTAAGGGTAGGGATCCTGCTAGTGTATAAAACAAGAAGTAGAGACCGGCATTTAGGCGTTCTGTTTGGTTCCCTCATCGGGTAATAATAATGAGTGTGGGAACTAGTGTTGCTTCAAATATAATATAAAAGAGAATTAGTTCTGTAGCAGAGAATGTCATAATTAGAAATAGTTGTAATAGGATTAGTATTGAGATGAAGAATTTTTTTCGGGCTGGGTTTTCTTTTGATAGGTGATGCTGGCTAGCTATAAGTATTAAGGGGAGGAGTCATATGGTTAGAATAAGTAGTGGTGTAGATAAGGAGTCGGAGAAGAAAGTTAATGAGAAGTTGAGGCTGTTATCGCCAAATTGGTTTATAAGGAGTAGGCTTGTAAGGCTAATTAGTAAGCTGTGGAGTGTGGAGTTAATTCAGATTATGTTATTTTTTGATAGCCAGGTTAGGGGTATAAGTATTATTGTGGAAATAATGTATTTTAGCATTGTAGCAGATTAAGGTTTTGTACGTAGTCGGTGCCGTATGTGTTTGATACCATTACTAGCAAGGATAGGCCTAGTGCTGCTTCGCAGGCTGCGAAAACTAGTAGAATAATGGGTATTATACTGGCTAAAGTGAAGTGTGAGTTTAGGATTATTAGGGTAGCTATAACGAATAAGGACAATATTATTCCTTCCAGGCATAGGAGGGAGGATATTAGGTGAGATCGATACATTAGTAATCCCGTGAGAGATACTATGAATGCTATTATAATATTTATGTATACGAGGGACATTTGGTACTTATGAGTTTGATCATAATCTAATGAGTCGAAATCATTTATTTTGGTTTAAACTAAGTACCATATTCGGTCCATTCTAATCCTTTTTGGGTTCATTCATAGGCTAGGCTTGTGGCTAGTAGGAAAATTAGGAGAAGGGATATAGTAAGCATTGTGTTAAGGTTAGTTGTTTGTGAGGCCCATGGTAGTGGTAGAAGTAGTGCAATTTCTAGATCGAAGAGGAGGAATGTGATAGCTACTAGAAAGAATTTTATGGAGAAAGGAAGGCGAGCAGATCCTATGGGGTCGAATCCACATTCGTATGGGCTTGTTTTTTCTGAGTATACGTTTAGTTGGGGGAGTCAGAATGCGATGGTCACGAGCAATGTAGCTAGTGTAAAGTTAGTTAGGAGGGTAATTATAAGGTTTATTGTTCTTTTTCGGGTTAGGCCGAAGCTAACTGATTGGAAGTCAGTTGTACTAATTAATACTAAAAGAACATGAGCCTCATCAGTAGATGGAAACATAGAGGAAAAGTCATACTACGTCTACGAAGTGTCAATATCAGGCAGCGGCTTCGAAGCCGAAATGGTGATTGGAGGTAAAGTGAAATTTTAGTTGGCGGAGGAAGCAGACAATTAAGAAAGTAGATCCAATAATGACATGGAGGCCGTGGAATCCTGTAGCTACGAAGAAAGTTGAGCCGTAAACTCCGTCTGAGATTGTAAAGGGAGCTTCATAGTATTCTGATGCTTGTAGAAGTGTAAAGTATACGCCTAACGTAATGGTGATGAATAAGGCTTGTAGCATGTGGTTACGGTTCCCTTCTATGAGGCTGTGGTGGGCTCAGGTAATGGAGACTCCTGAGGCTAGAAGGACAGAGGTGTTGAGTAGTGGGACTTCTAAGGGGTTAAGTGGGTGAATGCCTGTTGGGGGTCAGCAGCTGCCTAATTCGGGTGTAGGAGCAAGGCTTGAGTGATAGAAGGCTCAGAAGAAGCCAGTGAAGAATAGGACTTCGGAGACGATGAAGAGGATTATTCCGTAGCGAAGGCTTTTTTGGACAGCAGGAGTATGGTGGCCTTGAAAGGTACTTTCTCGGATTACATCTCGTCATCATTGGTATATTGTAAGTATGTTTGTTGTTAGGCCTAGGGTCAGTAGAGCTGTTGAATTGAAGTGAAATCACATGATGAGGCCAGATGTTATTAGGAGGGCAGATAGTGCTCCTGTGAGGGGTCAGGGACTTGGGTTTACTATGTGATAGGCGTGGGTTTGGTGTGTCATTATGTATTGTCGTGCAGATATAAGCTAACTAGGAGGGTGAATACGTAGGCTTGAACTATAGCTACTGCGAATTCGAGGATTGTTAGTAGAGCTAAAATAGTAAATGTAATAAGTGCTGTTGTGGTATTGATATTTAATAATGCAAGGGTAGCTCCTCCGATTAAGTGAATTAATAAGTGCCCTGCTGTGATGTTGGCTGTTAATCGTACGGCAAGGGCTACTGGTTGGATGAAGAGGCTGATGGTTTCGATAATTACCAGTATTGGGATTAGTGGGGTAGGTGTTCCTTGTGGTAGGAAGTGGGCGAGTGATGCTTTGGTTTTGTTGCGGAAGCCTGTAACTACGGCCCCTGCTCATAGGGGAATAGCCATGCCTAAATTTATTGATAGTTGTGTGGTTGGTGTAAATGAATGGGGTAATAAGCCTAATAAATTTGTAGACCCAATAAATAGAATTAGGGACATTAATATCAATGTTCATGTTTGTCCTTTGGTGTTGTGAGTGCTTATTATTTGTTTTGACATGAGTTGAAGTGCTCATTGTTGGAGGGAGATAAGGCGGTTATTAATTAGTCGGTTTGATGTAGGAAATAGTAAGCTAGGGAATATAATGACGAGAGTAACAAGGGGGAGGCCTAGAATTACAGGGGTAATGAAAGAGGTAAATAGATTTTCGTTCATTTTGTTTCTCAAGGGGCGTCTTGTTTTGGCGTTTTTGTTGTTATTAATTTTGGGTTATAGTAGAAATCGTGTTTTGAGATTTTTAATTGGAGAACAATAAAGAGGACTAAAAATATTGATAGAATTGTCGTGAGTCACGTTGATGTGTCTAGTTGTGGCATGTCATCAAGGAGAGTGTTGTGCTCTCGGTCTTTAACTTAAAAGGTTAATGCTGGCATAGCTTCTTGATGACTTATAACATTGATGCAGATCACTTTTCAAAATATTCTAATGGGACTAGTTCGAGAACGATTGGTATGAAACTATGATTTGATCCGCAGATTTCTGAGCATTGGCCGTAAAATAGGCCTGGACGAGTTGATATGAGGGTTGTTTGATTTAAACGGCCTGGAATTGCGTCTGTTTTTAGTCCTAGAGAGGGAACTGCTCATGAGTGTAAAACGTCTTCGGAGGAGATTAGTATTCGAATTGTTATTTCTATAGGTAATACAGCTCGGTTATCTACTTCTAGTAATCGTAGTTCTCCAGGTTTCAATTCTGATGTTGGAATTATATAGGAGTCGAAGCTTAAGTCTTCATAGTCTGTGTACTCATAACTTCAGTATCATTGATGTCCTATGGTCTTTACTGTGAGAGATGGGTTGTTGATTTCGTCTATTATGTATAGAATTCGTAGGGATGGGAGAGCAATTATAATCAGAATAATGGCTGGTAGAATGGTTCAGATTGTTTCTACTTCTTGTGCGTCTATGGTGCTGGTATGGGTTAGTTTTGTTGTTAGTATCAGTAAGATAATATAGAGTACTAGTGAGCTAATTAGGAAAACAATTATCAGAGTGTGATCGTGAAAGTGTAGCAGTTCTTCTATGATGGGTGATGTTGCGTCTTGAAAGCCTAGCTGTACGGGATATGCCATATGAGATGTACGGGACTTTCACCTGTAATTTAATCTTGACAAGGTTATGTAATGTTTTACTAACATCTCGTTTATTGAGAGAGACATAGTGGTTATGGTGTTGGCTTGAAACCGATAATAGGGGGTTCAATTCCTTCCTCTCTTATTTTAGGTTAATGTATGTAGGTTCTTCAAATGTGTGATATGGTGGAGGGCATCCGTTTAGTCATTCTAGATTTGTTGTGGTTAGGTCCACGGTTAAGACTTCCCGTTTGGATGCAAATGCTTCTCAGATGATAAAAGTCATTAATATTACTGCCGTTAGTGAGATGAATGAGCCTATAGATGAAATAGTGTTTCATATTGTATATGCGTCTGGGTAATCGGAGTATCGTCGTGGTATACCAGATAGCCCTAAGAAATGTTGTGGGAAGAAGGTCATGTTAACACCTACAAATATAATTGCGAAATGGATTTTGGCTCATGTGTCATTAAGGGTGTAGCCTGAGAATAAGGGAAATCAATGTACAAATCCTCCTATGATAGCGAATACAGCTCCTATTGATAGTACGTAGTGGAAATGTGCTACCACATAGTATGTGTCGTGGAGAACGATGTCAAGGGAGGAGTTGGCTAAAACAATTCCAGTTAGTCCTCCAACTGTAAAAAGGAAAATGAAGCCTAGGGCTCATATTATAGCGGGGGATCATTTGATATTTCCTCCGTGAAGTGTTGCTAGCCAACTAAAGACTTTTACTCCGGTTGGGATAGCAATAATTATAGTAGCGGATGTAAAGTAAGCTCGTGTATCGACGTCTATTCCGACTGTGAATATATGATGGGCTCATACAATAAATCCTAGAAATCCAATTGATATTATGGCTCATACTATTCCTATATATCCAAATGGCTCTTTTTTTCCTGAATAGTAGGTTACGATGTGGGAGATTATTCCAAAGCCAGGTAAAATTAGAATATATACTTCGGGGTGTCCAAAAAATCAGAATAAGTGTTGATATAAGATAGGGTCTCCTCCTCCTGCTGGGTCAAAGAAAGTTGTATTCAGGTTTCGGTCTGTTAGTAATATTGTGATGCCAGCTGCTAATACAGGAAGTGAGAGGAGGAGTAGTACGGCAGTGATCAGTACAGATCACACGAACAGGGGGGTCTGGTATTGTGATATTGCGGGAGGTTTTATGTTAATAATAGTTGTAATAAAATTAATGGCTCCTAAAATTGAGGAAACACCTGCTAGGTGTAGGGAGAAAATGGTCAGGTCTACTGAGGCTCCTGCGTGGGCTAGATTACCTGCTAGAGGGGGATATACGGTTCAACCCGTCCCTGCTCCGGCTTCGACTATAGAGGATGCTAGGAGTAATAGGAAAGAAGGGGGGAGGAGCCAAAAACTTATATTATTTATCCGAGGGAATGCTATATCAGGGGCTCCAATCATTAGAGGAACTAGCCAGTTGCCAAACCCTCCAATTATAATAGGCATTACTATAAAGAAGATTATTACGAATGCGTGTGCAGTTACAATTACGTTGTAGATTTGGTCATCTCCAAGTAGAGTTCCGGGTTGGCCTAACTCAGCACGAATTAGTAAGCTCAGAGCGGTTCCTACTATGCCGGCTCAGGCACCAAATAGAAGATAAAGGGTACCGATATCTTTATGATTAGTTGAAAATAATCAGCGGTTTATGAACATGGGTAAAATGGCTGAGTAAAGCAATAGACTGTAAATCTAAGAATAGAGGTTTGATTCCTCTTTTTACCAGGTCCTGTAGTGAATTAACATATTGAATTGCAAATTCAAAGGAGCAGCTTCAAACTCTGCCG
Organism: Budorcas taxicolor; assembly: GCF_023091745.1. Classification (NCBI taxonomy): domain Eukaryota; kingdom Metazoa; phylum Chordata; class Mammalia; order Artiodactyla; family Bovidae; genus Budorcas; species Budorcas taxicolor. The sequence continues at coordinate 6,074 of NW_026291999.1, forward strand.
GGGCTTCTCCCGCCTTTTTTTTCTTGCGGCGGGAGAAGTAGATTGAAGCCAGTTATTTAGGGTATTTAGCTGTTAACTAAAGTTTCGTGGGGGTGGGACCCACCAATCTAGTGAGGATTTAGCTTAATTAAAGTAGTTGATTTGCATTCAATTGATGTAAGATATGATCTTGCAGTCCTTATCAGGAATTAAGTAAATTATACTTGCTTAGGGCTTTGAAGGCTCTTGGTCTATTTAACCTAAATTCCTATTCTAGGATTGAGAGAATTGGTGTAAGTGGTAGTAGTATAGTGGACAATACGGTTATTGTTGGTAGGAGGGTTATTCGTTTTATGGTTGAGAATTGTCATTTTATTTTTATGTTGTTTGTGGAAGGGAACATAGTAAGTGTGGTGGAATATGCCAGTCGTATGTAGAAATATAGGTTTAGTAGTGCTGTAATTGCTATGAAGGTAGGTAGGATAATGCTATTGTTTTTTGTCATTTCTTGAATAATTATTCATTTTGGCATAAATCCTGATAGTGGGGGGAGTCCTCCTATTGATAGGAGGGTAATGAGAATTAGAATAGTTATGATGGGTGTTTTGTTTCATGTGTGTGATAGTGATAGAGTGGTTGTGGTTGAGTTGGCTATAAATAGTGTAAATATGGTGGAAGTTATGATGATGTAAATGATTAGGTTTAGTAATGTTATGGTGGGATTGTATGGTAAAATTGCTGTTATTCAGCCTATGTGGGCAATTGATGAGTAAGCTATAATTTTTCGTAGTTGGGTTTGGTTTAATCCTCCTCAGCCTCCGATTATAATGGATAGAATTGATAGGGTTAAGATTATATTTAGGTTGATGGATTGGGATACTTGGTAAAGTACCGATATGGGTGCTAGTTTTTGTCATGTAAGTAAGATTAGGCCTGAAGATAGAGGGATGCCTTGTGTTACTTCTGGGACTCAGAAGTGGAATGGGGCTATTCCTAGTTTTATGGCGAGGGCTATTGTTATGAGTATGGAGGCTGTTGGGTTAAATAGTTTTATTACGGTTCATTGGCCTGAGAATATTAAGTTGATGATAATGGCTATTATTAGTAGTATTGAGGCTGTTGATTGAGTTAGGAAATATTTAGTTGATGCTTCTGTGGCTCGTGGGTTGTGTTTTTTTATTATAATAGGAATGATGGCGAGTATATTTATTTCAAATCCGATTCAGATGAGTAGTCAGTGGGAGCTAATTATAACGATAATGGTTCCAAGTATTATAGTTATTAAGATAATAATGAGAGTGATTGGGTTTATTAGTACGGGAAGGATACAAACCAACATTTTCGGGGTATGGGCCCGATAGCTTAATTAGCTGACCTTACTATTAGAATTTGGTGTAATTGGGAGCACGAAGAGTTTTGAGTTCTTAGGAGTAGGTTCAATTCCTATAGTTCTAGAAATAAGAGGATTTAAACCTCTATAATTTACTCTATCAAAGTAACTCTTTTGTCAGACATATTTCTTATGTTTGTGGGGGGATACTTGATAGGAGAATAGGTAGAGATACATGTCATATGCATAGGGCTAGCGTTAGGGGTAGAAAATTTTTTCATAATAAGTGCATCAGTTGATCATAGCGGAATCGGGGGTAGGATGCTCGGATTCATAGGAAGGTCATTGTGAGTAGTAGTGATTTGATGATAAAGTTAATTGCGTAGAGTTCTGGTATGTATGGGTTATGGGATGCTCCTAGGAAGAGGGTTGTTGTGAAGATATTTATTATAATAATGTTTGCATATTCTGCTATAAAGAATAGGGCGAATGGTCCTGCGGCGTATTCTACATTAAAGCCCGATACTAGTTCAGATTCTCCTTCAGTAAGATCAAATGGTGCTCGGTTTGTTTCTGCTAGTGTTGAAATGAATCATATTATTGCTAAGGGTCATGCTGGGAAGATTAGTCATACTTGTTCTTGTGTAATGATTAATGTAGAGAGAGTGAAGGATCCATTTATTAGTAAGATTGATAGTAAGATAATTGCTAGTGTAACTTCATATGAAATTGTTTGTGCTACTGCTCGTAGGGCTCCAATAAGAGCGTATTTTGAGTTGGAGGCTCAGCCTGATCAGAGGATCGAGTATACGGCTAAGCTTGATATAGCTAATATGAAAAGGATTCCTAAGTTTATATTGATGAGGGGATAGGGTATGGGTAGGGGGATTCATATAGTTAAGGCTAGGGTTAGGGCTAGGATGGGGGCTAGAATAAATATTGAGATTGAGGATGTGGCAGGTCGTAGGGGTTCTTTAATGAAAAGTTTGATTGCATCGGCGATGGGTTGGAGTAAGCCATATGGTCCTACAATATTTGGGCCTTTTCGGAGTTGTATGTAGCCTAGGATTTTTCGTTCAACTAGTGTAAGAAAAGCTACGGCTAGAAGAATGGGGATAATAAGTGTTAAGATGTTGAGTATAAACATTTTGTTAAGGAGAGGATTTGAATCTCTGAGTATAAAGGTTTAAGTTTTACGCAATTACCGGGCTCTGCCACCTTAACTGGGCCCTTTTCTAGGGCAGGTATTGTTTGTGAGGTCAATTGAGATAAAGTCATTGATTGATTTAAGGCGCTTTGTTGAAGTTGGCCTTATTTCTCTTGTCCTTTCGTACTGGGAGAAATACATAACAGATAGAAACCGACCTGGATTACTCCGGTCTGAACTCAGATCACGTAGGACTTTAATCGTTGAACAAACGAACCTTTGATAGCGGTTGCACCATCGGGGTGTCCTGATCCAACATCGAGGTCGTAAACCCTATTGTCGATATGGACTCTTGAATAGGATTGCGCTGTTATCCCTAGGGTAACTTGTTCCGTTGATCAAGTCTTTGGATCAATAAACGATAGTTTGATTTGACTTGTGGGTCTAGTCTTTAAAATCGTTCGGAGGATTTTTTGTTCTCCGAGGTCACCCCAACCAAAACTGCTAGTCCATAAAGAGTGTTGTTATCCCTTAATGGTTAAGTTTATTTTCTTTGGACTAGTTAGTTAAAGCTCCATAGGGTCTTCTCGTCTTGTTGGTTTATTCCCGCCTCTTCACGGGAAGGTCAATTTCACTGATTGGAAGTAAGAGACAGTAAAACCCTCGTGTGGCCGTTCATACAAGTCCTTATTTAGAGAACAAATGATTATGCTACCTTTGCACGGTCAGGATACCGCGGCCGTTTAACGTCTAGTCACTGGGCAGGCAGTGCCTCCAATACTGGGGATGCTGGAGGTGATGTTTTTGGTAAACAGGCGGGATTTGTGTTTGCCGAGTTCCTTTTACTTCTTTTAATCTTTCCTGGGTGCACTCCTGTGTTGGATTAACAGTATAATTAATAAATTATTTATTGTTGGGTTATTTTTATTTACTGTTAACAGTCAGAGTATTATCAGATACTGACTTAAACTTGTGCAAGGAGAAAATATTTCTTGTTACTCATATTAACATTATTGCTTCTATTTAGTAATAGAATAGTCCAGTACTAGGTCTAGGAGTTGGTTATATTGTTGTTGGGATTAGTATTGTTTTTATTGTTGAGCTTTAACGCTTTCTTAATAGATGGCTGCTTTTAGGCCTACTATGGTGTTGTAAGATCTTACTCTCTAGTGAAGGTTGTACCCATTTCTAAAAGGCTGTACCTTTTTAGACTAACTTTTAAAGATACAGTGAGATTTGTTTATATTTTTTGGTATCTTTAAAGCTGAACTAAGATTCATTTTCTGGACAACCAGCTATCACCAGGCTCGTTAGGCATGTCACCTCTACTTATAGATCTTCTCACTATTTTGCCACATAGATGAGTTGGTTCTAATAAACTGTCTATAGGTAGCTCGTCTGGTTTCGGGTTACTTAGCTGAAATTCGTTTTGTTAAGTTTTTTGCTCGTTAATTCATTATGCAAAAGGTACAAGGGTTAATCTTTGCTTTTTTGTACTTTGATTATTTTCTTTCATCGTTCCCTTACGGTACTTTCTCTATAGCGCCATGTTTAGAATTTCTATCTCCTATACTTTAATAGGGGTAAATGTTTTGTTTTAGTATGTTTTGGTTATTGGATTGAAGAGTGGGGGTTTGGGCTAGGCATAGTTCAAAACATTCACAGTACACGAAATCTTCTAGGTGTAAACTAGATGCTTTAATTAAGCTATGTCTTGGTTTGTCCAAGCACACTTTCCAGTATGCTTACCTTGTTACGACTTACCTCCTCTCGTGTAATTGGTGCATGTAAATAGGTTTGGGTGCATATATTTACTTGAGGAGGGTGACGGGCGGTGTGTGCGTGCTTCATGGCCTGGTTCAACTAAGCACTCTATTCTTAGTTTACTACTAAATCCTCCTTTGGCTGTTAGTTTCATAATGGCTTTCGTATTAAGTTTTCTTGGATAGAAAATGTAGCCCATTTCTTCCCATTCCATAGGTTACACCTTGACCTAACGTTTTTATGTGTTATGATTGAGCTTACTTTTGTTCCTTTTCAGGGTTTGCTGAAGATGGCGGTATACAGACTGTATTAGCAAGGATTGGTGAGGTTTATCGGGGTTTATCGATTATAGAACAGGCTCCTCTAGAAGGGTGTAAAGCACCGCCAAGTCCTTTGAGTTTTGGGCCGTTGCCGGTAGTACTCTGGCGAATAATCTTGTTTTTGCAATTATTTATGTTTAGGGCTAAGCATAGTGGGGTATCTAATCCCAGTTTGGGTCTTAGCTATAGTGTGTCAGTTGTCGTAGAGTTACTTTCGTCACTTATTTTTGTTATAATTATGGCTTTTTACAGCTTAATTAGGATTTAACTCTATTTGGTGTAGTACTTTAACACGTTTTACGCCGTGTTCCTGTTAGCTTGGGTTAGTCGTATGACCGCGGTGGCTGGCACGAGATTTACCAACCCTAGTTAATATGGCTTAGTCGAACTTTCGTTCATGGCTTAAATTTTGTCACTGCTGTTTCCCGTGGGGGTGTGGTTAAGCAAGGCGTTATGAGCTACAGGGTGTGTGCTTGATACCTGCTCCTCTTAGTCCTGCTGATTCGGAGGGCGCTACTCACCGGGGTGCGGATGCTTGCATGTGTAAGTCTATTGAAAGTTAACAGGAAGGCCAGGACCAAACCTATGTGTTTATGGAGTTGGTATACTCATCTAGGCATTTTCAGTGCCTTGCTTTAAATTTAAGCTACATTAACCATGTAGTATGTAAGCAGACCCAGGCACCTATATGTCTATCTTGTTTGGAGTGTGAATTTGAGTATTGGGGGTGAGATAAATTTATATTGATACTTAGGGGGAAGTATGTTAAAAATGGTGGTTAATATTTAAGAGGGGGGGGGGGGAAATATAATAGGTATGTCCTGTAACCATTGACTGAAATGCCCATGCCTACCATTATGGGGATGCTCAAGATGCAGTTAAGTCCAGCTACAATTTATGCTCCGGGTCGGGGCCTTTGACGGCCATAGCTGAGTCCAAGCATCCCCGAAAATTAAAAAATACCAAATGTATGACAGCACAGTTATGTGTGAGCATGGGCTGATTAGTAATTAGTCCATCGAGATGTCTTATTTAAGAGGAAAGAATGGGCGGTTTTAGATGAGATGGCCCTGAAGAAAGAACCAGATGTCTGATAAAGTTCATTAAATAGCTACCCCCACGATTAATGGGCCCGGAGCGAGAAGAGAAATCCCTGCCAAGCGGGTTGCTGGTTTCACGCGGCATGGTCGGTAAGCTCGTGATCTAGTGGACGGGATACGCATGGTGACGAGGATAGATTTGACTTTATGCGCTATGTACGATCTAAGCAGGAAATGTCCTATGTACTATAGATAATTTTTATTGTACTTGCTTATATGCAAGGGGAAAATCATTTAATGTACTATATACATATTATATCTTTATTACATTAATTATGATGTACATGCTTATATGCATGGGGTAGATCATGTAATGTAATATATACATAGTATGTCTTTATTACATTAATTATAATGTACATACTGCACACAAAGTAGGTCATGTAGTATACTGCATTTATGTATGTTTTTATTATATTACTTCAGTGTATATATTCATACATATAGGATGGATCATGTGGTGTGCTAGACGCATATCATGTTTACATTGTATGAGTGTTAGTGGGTATGTTTGGGCAAATGACATGGTGTGTCTGTGTGTAGTACTCGTACATGTGTCTATTGAGGTGAGTTATTAAGCATGTTGTTACACGTGCAAGCTTATAGAGTGGGAGATTTGTGTCGTATGTTTAAAAATTTTAGCGGATTTAATACTGGGGAGGTTCTTAGTGTTTTTGGGGGTATATCAATAGACGCAATTAATAGTGGTTCAGGGAATAGTTTAAGTAGAACTTCAGCTTTGGGTGTTGATGGTGAGGCTATCGCTTCTTCCTTGAGTCTTAGGGAGGTTAATTGTTCTCCTTTTCTGGTTTACAAGACCAGCGTATTAATTTTACTACAAAGACTTGTCTTCATTTCAGGAGATTGTTTTCGATGGTGCTGGCTAGTGGTATTATTGCCAGGATGATGAGGAAATATATGATGGATGCTAATTGTCCGATGGTGATGTAGGGGTGTTCAACCGGTTGTCCTCCGATTCATGTAAGTGTTAATAGGTCTGCTATTAAAAGTCAGAATATGCATTGGCTGATTGGTCGGAACATTATGCTTCGTTGTTTGGATGTGTGGAGGAAGGGTACGAGTGTTAAGATCAAGATGGAAAGGACTAAGGCTAGGACTCCTCCCAGTTTATTGGGGATTGATCGTAGGATTGCGTATGCAAATAGGAAATACCATTCTGGCTTAATGTGGGAGGGTGTACTGAGTGGGTTTGCTGGAGTATAATTATCCGGGTCTCCGAGTAGGTCGGGAGTGAATAGTACTAGTGATATGAGGATGAGGATTAATAGTATGATGCCTAGGATGTCCTTGATGGTGTAATAAGGGTGAAATGGAATTTTGTCTGTGTCTGATGGAATTCCTGTGGGGTTGTTGGATCCTGTTTCGTGGAGGAAAATTAAGTGGATTATGGTGAGAGCTACAATGATAAATGGGAGGATGAAGTGGAAAGCGAAGAATCGGGTGAGGGTGGCTTTGTCTACTGAAAATCCCCCTCAGATTCATTCAACTAGGTTGGTGCCAATGTATGGGATTGCCGAGAGGAGGTTGGTAATGACTGTTGCTCCTCAGAATGATATCTGTCCTCATGGTAGGACATAGCCTATGAATGCTGTGGCTATTGTTGTAAATAGGAGAATTACTCCGATGTTTCATGTTTCTAAGAAGGTATATGATCCGTAATATAGGCCTCGTCCTACATGCATAAATAGGCAGATAAAAAATATTGATGTTCCGTTTGCGTGCATATATCGGATGATTCAGCCATAGTTTACGTCTCGACAAATGTGGGTTACAGAGGAGAATGCTATTGTTGTATCGGATGTGTAGTGTATTGCTAGGAATAGGCCTGTTAAGATTTGTAGAGCTAAGCAAGTGCCTAGGAGGGATCCAAAGTTTCATCATGATGAGATGTTTGATGGAGTTGGGAGGTCAATGAGTGCGTTGTTTACGATTTTTATTAGTGGGTGAGTTTTTCGGATGTTGATCATTAGTGTTCTTGTAGTTGAATAACAACGATGGTTTTTCATATCATTAGTCATGGTTAGATTCCATGCAGGAATAATGATTATGTACATTGTATTTATTTTAAGTGTAATTTTTGTGATGGGCTTTGTAGGGTTTTCTTCAAAACCTTCGCCTATTTATGGGGGGTTGGGATTGATTGTGAGTGGTGGGGTTGGGTGTGGTATTGTGTTAAATTATGGTGGTTCTTTTTTAGGTTTAATGGTTTTTTTAGTTTATTTAGGGGGTATAATGGTGGTTTTTGGTTATACGACAGCTATGGCTACTGAGCAGTATCCTGAGGTTTGGGTTTCTAATAAGGTTGTTTTAGGAACGTTTATTACTGGTTTGTTGATGGAGTTTTTTATAATTTACTATGTGTTGAAGGATAAGGAGGTGGAGATTGTGTTTAAGTTTAATGGTATGGGGGATTGGGTAATTTATGATACAGGGGATTCTGGGTTTTTTAGTGAGGAGGCCATGGGGATTGCTGCTTTGTACAGCTATGGTACTTGATTAGTTATTGTTACTGGTTGATCTTTATTAATTGGTGTAGTGGTGATTATAGAGATTACTCGTGGAAATTAAGTAGAATTGTGCTAGTGAAAATCGTAATTAGGAAGGAAAGGAAATATAATTTAATTAAGCCTTTTTGGTTTGTGATTATGATAGATGTTTTTATTTGGGTTAGTGAGATGGTTTTTGGTATAATGGTTTCTAGTCAGGTTAGGTCTAGAAGGGAGGATGCTGATTTTTGGCTTATTGTTAGATTTATATAGGGGGTTAAGCGGTGTATGACTGTGGGATAATATCCTAGTAGGTTAGAAAATTTGAATATGTTTGATGGGTAATTGAACTTTAAGTAGTGGGTTATGTTGTTAATTTCTAGTGCTAGAATAAAGCCTAGGATTGTAATTGTTAGGGCGGTGATTTTTAGGTAGTAGGGTATAGTTGTTTGGGGAATGGTTGTTGGGGGGATGTTGTTAGAAATGATGAATCCTGCGAAAAGACTTCCGATTAGTAAGCGTTTAATTGAGTTAATTAGGAATGGGTTGTTTTCATTAATAGAAATAAGGGTTGGGAATCGGGGTTGTCCTAGGAGTGTGAAGAAAATAATACGGGTACTGTAGATAGCTGTGAAGGAGATGGCGATTAGTGTTATTAAGAGGGCTCAGGCGTTGGTATATGACGTGTTGGCGGATTCAATAATTAGATCTTTGGAGTAGAATCCGGTGAGGAAAGGTATTCCTGTTAGTGCAAGGCTGCCAATAATAAGGGCTGTTGCGGTGAATGGTATGGCTTTAAATAGGCCTCCTATTTTTCGAATATCTTGTTCGTTATTTAGATTGTGGATGATGGAGCCGGAGCATAGAAATAATATGGCTTTGAAGAAAGCGTGGGTGCAGATGTGAAGAAGTGCTAGGTGAGGCTGGTTAATTCCAATTGTTACTATCATAAGGCCGAGTTGGCTGGATGTAGAGAAGGCGATGATTTTTTTAATGTCATTTTGGGTGAGGGCACATATTGCTGTAAATAGTGTGGTAATGGCTCCTAGGCATAGTATAGTAGATTGGATGAGTTTATTGTTTTCTGTTAATGGATAAAAGCGGATTAGTAAGAAAATACCTGCTACTACTATTGTACTTGAGTGGAGTAATGCTGAGACAGGTGTCGGACCCTCTATTGCGGAGGGTAATCATGGGTGCAGGCTAAATTGTGCGGATTTTCCGGTTGCGGCTAGAATTAGTCCTATTAGAGGTAGATTTGAGTTCTCTGGTTTTAGTAAGAAGATTTGTTGAAGGTCTCAAGTGTTGAGGTTAATTAGGAATCATGCTATTGCTAGGATAAATCCGATGTCGCCAATGCGGTTATATAGGATTGCTTGTAGAGCTGCTGTGTTTGCGTCTGCTCGTCCGTATCACCATCCAATTAGTAGAAATGATATAATTCCGACTCCTTCTCAGCCAATGAATAGTTGAAAGATGTTATTTGCAGTGACGAGGATGAGTATTGTGATAAGAAATAAGAGTAAGTACTTAAAAAATTGGTTGATGTTGGGGTCGGAATGTATGTATCATATTGAGAATTCTATGATGGATCATGTGACGAATAGTGATACTGGGATAAATATTGTCGAGAAGTAATCTATTTTGAAGCTGAGAGATAGTTTGAGGGTTTGGATGGTTAGTCAGTGTCAGTTTGAAATAATTATTTCTTGTCCTGTATGAATAAATATTATAGTGGGAATTATACTAGTGATAAAGGCGTATGAAATGGTTGTTTTTACGTAAAGTGGGTAATTGGTGAATTTGTGGGTGCTAAGACTAGTTGTCATGATGGGTACGGTTAGTAGGATTAGGGTAGTTAGTGTGAGGGATGGGAACAGGTTTATTACTTTTATTTGGAGTTGCACCAATTTTTTGGTTCCTAAGACCAATGGATAACTGCTATCCTTTAAAAGTTTGAAAAAGCCATGTTGTCAGGCATGGGAGCATAGAATTAGCAGTTCTTGCATACTTTTTCGGTAAATAAGAAGGTGATAGGCTTCTATTGTTAGATTCACAATCTAATGTTTTTTTAAACTATATTTACAGTATAGGGGTCCTAGGATAATTTTTGGGTTTAGGGATAGAAGCAGTAGTGGTAGTATGTGTAGTGATATGAGTGCATTTTCTCGTGTGAAGGAAGGTGAAATGTTATTGATATGATGAGTGTATTTGCCCCGTTGTGTTGTGATTAGTATATAGAGGGTGTAGAGAGTAGTGATTACTATGTTAAGTCCTATTAGAATAATTGTGATATTAGATCATGAAAAAGTCGATATTACTACAAATAGTTCTCCGATTAGGTTGATTGTTGGGGGTAGAGCCAGGTTGGTTAGACTTGCTAGGAGTCATCAGGTGGCTATTAGTGGAAGAAGTGTTTGTAGGCCGCGGGCTAAGATTATTGTACGGCTGTGAATTCGTTCGTAGTTAGAATTTGCTAGGCAGAAAAGTATAGAGGATGTAAGGCCGTGGGCAATTATCAGGGCGGTGGCTCCTATGTAGCTTCAGGGTGTTTGGATTAGGATTGCAACGATGACAAGTGCCATGTGGCTAATAGAGGAGTACGCGATGAGTGATTTCAGGTCCGTTTGACGAAGGCAAATTGAGCTGGTTATGATTATGCCTCATAGTGATAGCATGATGAATGGGTATGCTATAAAGTCGGTGATTGGATCTAGGAGAAGCGTAATTCGTAACATGCCGTATCCTCCTAGTTTTAGTAGGATTGCTGCAAGAACTATGGAGCCTGCAATTGGGGCTTCTACGTGGGCTTTGGGTAGTCAGAGATGAAGTCCGTATAGTGGTATTTTTACTATAAAGGCTATTATGCATGCTAGTCACATGAAGGTGTTGGATCAGGAGCTGGGTATTGGTTGTACTCAGTATTGTAGAATTAGGAAGTTTAGGGATCCTATTGTGTTTTGAATATAGATTAGTGCAACTAGTAAGGGTAGGGATCCTGCTAGTGTATAAAACAAGAAGTAGAGACCGGCATTTAGGCGTTCTGTTTGGTTCCCTCATCGGGTAATAATAATGAGTGTGGGAACTAGTGTTGCTTCAAATATAATATAAAAGAGAATTAGTTCTGTAGCAGAGAATGTCATAATTAGAAATAGTTGTAATAGGATTAGTATTGAGATGAAGAATTTTTTTCGGGCTGGGTTTTCTTTTGATAGGTGATGCTGGCTAGCTATAAGTATTAAGGGGAGGAGTCATATGGTTAGAATAAGTAGTGGTGTAGATAAGGAGTCGGAGAAGAAAGTTAATGAGAAGTTGAGGCTGTTATCGCCAAATTGGTTTATAAGGAGTAGGCTTGTAAGGCTAATTAGTAAGCTGTGGAGTGTGGAGTTAATTCAGATTATGTTATTTTTTGATAGCCAGGTTAGGGGTATAAGTATTATTGTGGAAATAATGTATTTTAGCATTGTAGCAGATTAAGGTTTTGTACGTAGTCGGTGCCGTATGTGTTTGATACCATTACTAGCAAGGATAGGCCTAGTGCTGCTTCGCAGGCTGCGAAAACTAGTAGAATAATGGGTATTATACTGGCTAAAGTGAAGTGTGAGTTTAGGATTATTAGGGTAGCTATAACGAATAAGGACAATATTATTCCTTCCAGGCATAGGAGGGAGGATATTAGGTGAGATCGATACATTAGTAATCCCGTGAGAGATACTATGAATGCTATTATAATATTTATGTATACGAGGGACATTTGGTACTTATGAGTTTGATCATAATCTAATGAGTCGAAATCATTTATTTTGGTTTAAACTAAGTACCATATTCGGTCCATTCTAATCCTTTTTGGGTTCATTCATAGGCTAGGCTTGTGGCTAGTAGGAAAATTAGGAGAAGGGATATAGTAAGCATTGTGTTAAGGTTAGTTGTTTGTGAGGCCCATGGTAGTGGTAGAAGTAGTGCAATTTCTAGATCGAAGAGGAGGAATGTGATAGCTACTAGAAAGAATTTTATGGAGAAAGGAAGGCGAGCAGATCCTATGGGGTCGAATCCACATTCGTATGGGCTTGTTTTTTCTGAGTATACGTTTAGTTGGGGGAGTCAGAATGCGATGGTCACGAGCAATGTAGCTAGTGTAAAGTTAGTTAGGAGGGTAATTATAAGGTTTATTGTTCTTTTTCGGGTTAGGCCGAAGCTAACTGATTGGAAGTCAGTTGTACTAATTAATACTAAAAGAACATGAGCCTCATCAGTAGATGGAAACATAGAGGAAAAGTCATACTACGTCTACGAAGTGTCAATATCAGGCAGCGGCTTCGAAGCCGAAATGGTGATTGGAGGTAAAGTGAAATTTTAGTTGGCGGAGGAAGCAGACAATTAAGAAAGTAGATCCAATAATGACATGGAGGCCGTGGAATCCTGTAGCTACGAAGAAAGTTGAGCCGTAAACTCCGTCTGAGATTGTAAAGGGAGCTTCATAGTATTCTGATGCTTGTAGAAGTGTAAAGTATACGCCTAACGTAATGGTGATGAATAAGGCTTGTAGCATGTGGTTACGGTTCCCTTCTATGAGGCTGTGGTGGGCTCAGGTAATGGAGACTCCTGAGGCTAGAAGGACAGAGGTGTTGAGTAGTGGGACTTCTAAGGGGTTAAGTGGGTGAATGCCTGTTGGGGGTCAGCAGCTGCCTAATTCGGGTGTAGGAGCAAGGCTTGAGTGATAGAAGGCTCAGAAGAAGCCAGTGAAGAATAGGACTTCGGAGACGATGAAGAGGATTATTCCGTAGCGAAGGCTTTTTTGGACAGCAGGAGTATGGTGGCCTTGAAAGGTACTTTCTCGGATTACATCTCGTCATCATTGGTATATTGTAAGTATGTTTGTTGTTAGGCCTAGGGTCAGTAGAGCTGTTGAATTGAAGTGAAATCACATGATGAGGCCAGATGTTATTAGGAGGGCAGATAGTGCTCCTGTGAGGGGTCAGGGACTTGGGTTTACTATGTGATAGGCGTGGGTTTGGTGTGTCATTATGTATTGTCGTGCAGATATAAGCTAACTAGGAGGGTGAATACGTAGGCTTGAACTATAGCTACTGCGAATTCGAGGATTGTTAGTAGAGCTAAAATAGTAAATGTAATAAGTGCTGTTGTGGTATTGATATTTAATAATGCAAGGGTAGCTCCTCCGATTAAGTGAATTAATAAGTGCCCTGCTGTGATGTTGGCTGTTAATCGTACGGCAAGGGCTACTGGTTGGATGAAGAGGCTGATGGTTTCGATAATTACCAGTATTGGGATTAGTGGGGTAGGTGTTCCTTGTGGTAGGAAGTGGGCGAGTGATGCTTTGGTTTTGTTGCGGAAGCCTGTAACTACGGCCCCTGCTCATAGGGGAATAGCCATGCCTAAATTTATTGATAGTTGTGTGGTTGGTGTAAATGAATGGGGTAATAAGCCTAATAAATTTGTAGACCCAATAAATAGAATTAGGGACATTAATATCAATGTTCATGTTTGTCCTTTGGTGTTGTGAGTGCTTATTATTTGTTTTGACATGAGTTGAAGTGCTCATTGTTGGAGGGAGATAAGGCGGTTATTAATTAGTCGGTTTGATGTAGGAAATAGTAAGCTAGGGAATATAATGACGAGAGTAACAAGGGGGAGGCCTAGAATTACAGGGGTAATGAAAGAGGTAAATAGATTTTCGTTCATTTTGTTTCTCAAGGGGCGTCTTGTTTTGGCGTTTTTGTTGTTATTAATTTTGGGTTATAGTAGAAATCGTGTTTTGAGATTTTTAATTGGAGAACAATAAAGAGGACTAAAAATATTGATAGAATTGTCGTGAGTCACGTTGATGTGTCTAGTTGTGGCATGTCATCAAGGAGAGTGTTGTGCTCTCGGTCTTTAACTTAAAAGGTTAATGCTGGCATAGCTTCTTGATGACTTATAACATTGATGCAGATCACTTTTCAAAATATTCTAATGGGACTAGTTCGAGAACGATTGGTATGAAACTATGATTTGATCCGCAGATTTCTGAGCATTGGCCGTAAAATAGGCCTGGACGAGTTGATATGAGGGTTGTTTGATTTAAACGGCCTGGAATTGCGTCTGTTTTTAGTCCTAGAGAGGGAACTGCTCATGAGTGTAAAACGTCTTCGGAGGAGATTAGTATTCGAATTGTTATTTCTATAGGTAATACAGCTCGGTTATCTACTTCTAGTAATCGTAGTTCTCCAGGTTTCAATTCTGATGTTGGAATTATATAGGAGTCGAAGCTTAAGTCTTCATAGTCTGTGTACTCATAACTTCAGTATCATTGATGTCCTATGGTCTTTACTGTGAGAGATGGGTTGTTGATTTCGTCTATTATGTATAGAATTCGTAGGGATGGGAGAGCAATTATAATCAGAATAATGGCTGGTAGAATGGTTCAGATTGTTTCTACTTCTTGTGCGTCTATGGTGCTGGTATGGGTTAGTTTTGTTGTTAGTATCAGTAAGATAATATAGAGTACTAGTGAGCTAATTAGGAAAACAATTATCAGAGTGTGATCGTGAAAGTGTAGCAGTTCTTCTATGATGGGTGATGTTGCGTCTTGAAAGCCTAGCTGTACGGGATATGCCATATGAGATGTACGGGACTTTCACCTGTAATTTAATCTTGACAAGGTTATGTAATGTTTTACTAACATCTCGTTTATTGAGAGAGACATAGTGGTTATGGTGTTGGCTTGAAACCGATAATAGGGGGTTCAATTCCTTCCTCTCTTATTTTAGGTTAATGTATGTAGGTTCTTCAAATGTGTGATATGGTGGAGGGCATCCGTTTAGTCATTCTAGATTTGTTGTGGTTAGGTCCACGGTTAAGACTTCCCGTTTGGATGCAAATGCTTCTCAGATGATAAAAGTCATTAATATTACTGCCGTTAGTGAGATGAATGAGCCTATAGATGAAATAGTGTTTCATATTGTATATGCGTCTGGGTAATCGGAGTATCGTCGTGGTATACCAGATAGCCCTAAGAAATGTTGTGGGAAGAAGGTCATGTTAACACCTACAAATATAATTGCGAAATGGATTTTGGCTCATGTGTCATTAAGGGTGTAGCCTGAGAATAAGGGAAATCAATGTACAAATCCTCCTATGATAGCGAATACAGCTCCTATTGATAGTACGTAGTGGAAATGTGCTACCACATAGTATGTGTCGTGGAGAACGATGTCAAGGGAGGAGTTGGCTAAAACAATTCCAGTTAGTCCTCCAACTGTAAAAAGGAAAATGAAGCCTAGGGCTCATATTATAGCGGGGGATCATTTGATATTTCCTCCGTGAAGTGTTGCTAGCCAACTAAAGACTTTTACTCCGGTTGGGATAGCAATAATTATAGTAGCGGATGTAAAGTAAGCTCGTGTATCGACGTCTATTCCGACTGTGAATATATGATGGGCTCATACAATAAATCCTAGAAATCCAATTGATATTATGGCTCATACTATTCCTATATATCCAAATGGCTCTTTTTTTCCTGAATAGTAGGTTACGATGTGGGAGATTATTCCAAAGCCAGGTAAAATTAGAATATATACTTCGGGGTGTCCAAAAAATCAGAATAAGTGTTGATATAAGATAGGGTCTCCTCCTCCTGCTGGGTCAAAGAAAGTTGTATTCAGGTTTCGGTCTGTTAGTAATATTGTGATGCCAGCTGCTAATACAGGAAGTGAGAGGAGGAGTAGTACGGCAGTGATCAGTACAGATCACACGAACAGGGGGGTCTGGTATTGTGATATTGCGGGAGGTTTTATGTTAATAATAGTTGTAATAAAATTAATGGCTCCTAAAATTGAGGAAACACCTGCTAGGTGTAGGGAGAAAATGGTCAGGTCTACTGAGGCTCCTGCGTGGGCTAGATTACCTGCTAGAGGGGGATATACGGTTCAACCCGTCCCTGCTCCGGCTTCGACTATAGAGGATGCTAGGAGTAATAGGAAAGAAGGGGGGAGGAGCCAAAAACTTATATTATTTATCCGAGGGAATGCTATATCAGGGGCTCCAATCATTAGAGGAACTAGCCAGTTGCCAAACCCTCCAATTATAATAGGCATTACTATAAAGAAGATTATTACGAATGCGTGTGCAGTTACAATTACGTTGTAGATTTGGTCATCTCCAAGTAGAGTTCCGGGTTGGCCTAACTCAGCACGAATTAGTAAGCTCAGAGCGGTTCCTACTATGCCGGCTCAGGCACCAAATAGAAGATAAAGGGTACCGATATCTTTATGATTAGTTGAAAATAATCAGCGGTTTATGAACATGGGTAAAATGGCTGAGTAAAGCAATAGACTGTAAATCTAAGAATAGAGGTTTGATTCCTCTTTTTACCAGGTCCTGTAGTGAATTAACATATTGAATTGCAAATTCAAAGGAGCAGCTTCAAACTCTGCCGGGGCTTCTCCCGCCTTTTTTTTCTTGCGGCGGGAGAAGTAGATTGAAGCCAGTTATTTAGGGTATTTAGCTGTTAACTAAAGTTTCGTGGGGGTGGGACCCACCAATCTAGTGAGGATTTAGCTTAATTAAAGTAGTTGATTTGCATTCAATTGATGTAAGATATGATCTTGCAGTCCTTATCAGGAATTAAGTAAATTATACTTGCTTAGGGCTTTGAAGGCTCTTGGTCTATTTAACCTAAATTCCTATTCTAGGATTGAGAGAATTGGTGTAAGTGGTAGTAGTATAGTGGACAATACGGTTATTGTTGGTAGGAGGGTTATTCGTTTTATGGTTGAGAATTGTCATTTTATTTTTATGTTGTTTGTGGAAGGGAACATAGTAAGTGTGGTGGAATATGCCAGTCGTATGTAGAAATATAGGTTTAGTAGTGCTGTAATTGCTATGAAGGTAGGTAGGATAATGCTATTGTTTTTTGTCATTTCTTGAATAATTATTCATTTTGGCATAAATCCTGATAGTGGGGGGAGTCCTCCTATTGATAGGAGGGTAATGAGAATTAGAATAGTTATGATGGGTGTTTTGTTTCATGTGTGTGATAGTGATAGAGTGGTTGTGGTTGAGTTGGCTATAAATAGTGTAAATATGGTGGAAGTTATGATGATGTAAATGATTAGGTTTAGTAATGTTATGGTGGGATTGTATGGTAAAATTGCTGTTATTCAGCCTATGTGGGCAATTGATGAGTAAGCTATAATTTTTCGTAGTTGGGTTTGGTTTAATCCTCCTCAGCCTCCGATTATAATGGATAGAATTGATAGGGTTAAGATTATATTTAGGTTGATGGATTGGGATACTTGGTAAAGTACCGATATGGGTGCTAGTTTTTGTCATGTAAGTAAGATTAGGCCTGAAGATAGAGGGATGCCTTGTGTTACTTCTGGGACTCAGAAGTGGAATGGGGCTATTCCTAGTTTTATGGCGAGGGCTATTGTTATGAGTATGGAGGCTGTTGGGTTAAATAGTTTTATTACGGTTCATTGGCCTGAGAATATTAAGTTGATGATAATGGCTATTATTAGTAGTATTGAGGCTGTTGATTGAGTTAGGAAATATTTAGTTGATGCTTCTGTGGCTCGTGGGTTGTGTTTTTTTATTATAATAGGAATGATGGCGAGTATATTTATTTCAAATCCGATTCAGATGAGTAGTCAGTGGGAGCTAATTATAACGATAATGGTTCCAAGTATTATAGTTATTAAGATAATAATGAGAGTGATTGGGTTTATTAGTACGGGAAGGATACAAACCAACATTTTCGGGGTATGGGCCCGATAGCTTAATTAGCTGACCTTACTATTAGAATTTGGTGTAATTGGGAGCACGAAGAGTTTTGAGTTCTTAGGAGTAGGTTCAATTCCTATAGTTCTAGAAATAAGAGGATTTAAACCTCTATAATTTACTCTATCAAAGTAACTCTTTTGTCAGACATATTTCTTATGTTTGTGGGGGGATACTTGATAGGAGAATAGGTAGAGATACATGTCATATGCATAGGGCTAGCGTTAGGGGTAGAAAATTTTTTCATAATAAGTGCATCAGTTGATCATAGCGGAATCGGGGGTAGGATGCTCGGATTCATAGGAAGGTCATTGTGAGTAGTAGTGATTTGATGATAAAGTTAATTGCGTAGAGTTCTGGTATGTATGGGTTATGGGATGCTCCTAGGAAGAGGGTTGTTGTGAAGATATTTATTATAATAATGTTTGCATATTCTGCTATAAAGAATAGGGCGAATGGTCCTGCGGCGTATTCTACATTAAAGCCCGATACTAGTTCAGATTCTCCTTCAGTAAGATCAAATGGTGCTCGGTTTGTTTCTGCTAGTGTTGAAATGAATCATATTATTGCTAAGGGTCATGCTGGGAAGATTAGTCATACTTGTTCTTGTGTAATGATTAATGTAGAGAGAGTGAAGGATCCATTTATTAGTAAGATTGATAGTAAGATAATTGCTAGTGTAACTTCATATGAAATTGTTTGTGCTACTGCTCGTAGGGCTCCAATAAGAGCGTATTTTGAGTTGGAGGCTCAGCCTGATCAGAGGATCGAGTATACGGCTAAGCTTGATATAGCTAATATGAAAAGGATTCCTAAGTTTATATTGATGAGGGGATAGGGTATGGGTAGGGGGATTCATATAGTTAAGGCTAGGGTTAGGGCTAGGATGGGGGCTAGAATAAATATTGAGATTGAGGATGTGGCAGGTCGTAGGGGTTCTTTAATGAAAAGTTTGATTGCATCGGCGATGGGTTGGAGTAAGCCATATGGTCCTACAATATTTGGGCCTTTTCGGAGTTGTATGTAGCCTAGGATTTTTCGTTCAACTAGTGTAAGAAAAGCTACGGCTAGAAGAATGGGGATAATAAGTGTTAAGATGTTGAGTATAAACATTTTGTTAAGGAGAGGATTTGAATCTCTGAGTATAAAGGTTTAAGTTTTACGCAATTACCGGGCTCTGCCACCTTAACTGGGCCCTTTTCTAGGGCAGGTATTGTTTGTGAGGTCAATTGAGATAAAGTCATTGATTGATTTAAGGCGCTTTGTTGAAGTTGGCCTTATTTCTCTTGTCCTTTCGTACTGGGAGAAATACATAACAGATAGAAACCGACCTGGATTACTCCGGTCTGAACTCAGATCACGTAGGACTTTAATCGTTGAACAAACGAACCTTTGATAGCGGTTGCACCATCGGGGTGTCCTGATCCAACATCGAGGTCGTAAACCCTATTGTCGATATGGACTCTTGAATAGGATTGCGCTGTTATCCCTAGGGTAACTTGTTCCGTTGATCAAGTCTTTGGATCAATAAACGATAGTTTGATTTGACTTGTGGGTCTAGTCTTTAAAATCGTTCGGAGGATTTTTTGTTCTCCGAGGTCACCCCAACCAAAACTGCTAGTCCATAAAGAGTGTTGTTATCCCTTAATGGTTAAGTTTATTTTCTTTGGACTAGTTAGTTAAAGCTCCATAGGGTCTTCTCGTCTTGTTGGTTTATTCCCGCCTCTTCACGGGAAGGTCAATTTCACTGATTGGAAGTAAGAGACAGTAAAACCCTCGTGTGGCCGTTCATACAAGTCCTTATTTAGAGAACAAATGATTATGCTACCTTTGCACGGTCAGGATACCGCGGCCGTTTAACGTCTAGTCACTGGGCAGGCAGTGCCTCCAATACTGGGGATGCTGGAGGTGATGTTTTTGGTAAACAGGCGGGATTTGTGTTTGCCGAGTTCCTTTTACTTCTTTTAATCTTTCCTGGGTGCACTCCTGTGTTGGATTAACAGTATAATTAATAAATTATTTATTGTTGGGTTATTTTTATTTACTGTTAACAGTCAGAGTATTATCAGATACTGACTTAAACTTGTGCAAGGAGAAAATATTTCTTGTTACTCATATTAACATTATTGCTTCTATTTAGTAATAGAATAGTCCAGTACTAGGTCTAGGAGTTGGTTATATTGTTGTTGGGATTAGTATTGTTTTTATTGTTGAGCTTTAACGCTTTCTTAATAGATGGCTGCTTTTAGGCCTACTATGGTGTTGTAAGATCTTACTCTCTAGTGAAGGTTGTACCCATTTCTAAAAGGCTGTACCTTTTTAGACTAACTTTTAAAGATACAGTGAGATTTGTTTATATTTTTTGGT
>NW_026292000.1:0-26350 GCF_023091745.1 Budorcas taxicolor
GAATTAATAAGTGCCCTGCTGTGATGTTGGCTGTTAATCGTACGGCAAGGGCTACTGGTTGGATGAAGAGGCTGATGGTTTCGATAATTACCAGTATTGGGATTAGTGGGGTAGGTGTTCCTTGTGGTAGGAAGTGGGCGAGTGATGCTTTGGTTTTGTTGCGGAAGCCTGTAACTACGGCCCCTGCTCATAGGGGAATAGCCATGCCTAAATTTATTGATAGTTGTGTGGTTGGTGTAAATGAATGGGGTAATAAGCCTAATAAATTTGTAGACCCAATAAATAGAATTAGGGACATTAATATCAATGTTCATGTTTGTCCTTTGGTGTTGTGAGTGCTTATTATTTGTTTTGACATGAGTTGAAGTGCTCATTGTTGGAGGGAGATAAGGCGGTTATTAATTAGTCGGTTTGATGTAGGAAATAGTAAGCTAGGGAATATAATGACGAGAGTAACAAGGGGGAGGCCTAGAATTACAGGGGTAATGAAAGAGGTAAATAGATTTTCGTTCATTTTGTTTCTCAAGGGGCGTCTTGTTTTGGCGTTTTTGTTGTTATTAATTTTGGGTTATAGTAGAAATCGTGTTTTGAGATTTTTAATTGGAGAACAATAAAGAGGACTAAAAATATTGATAGAATTGTCGTGAGTCACGTTGATGTGTCTAGTTGTGGCATGTCATCAAGGAGAGTGTTGTGCTCTCGGTCTTTAACTTAAAAGGTTAATGCTGGCATAGCTTCTTGATGACTTATAACATTGATGCAGATCACTTTTCAAAATATTCTAATGGGACTAGTTCGAGAACGATTGGTATGAAACTATGATTTGATCCGCAGATTTCTGAGCATTGGCCGTAAAATAGGCCTGGACGAGTTGATATGAGGGTTGTTTGATTTAAACGGCCTGGAATTGCGTCTGTTTTTAGTCCTAGAGAGGGAACTGCTCATGAGTGTAAAACGTCTTCGGAGGAGATTAGTATTCGAATTGTTATTTCTATAGGTAATACAGCTCGGTTATCTACTTCTAGTAATCGTAGTTCTCCAGGTTTCAATTCTGATGTTGGAATTATATAGGAGTCGAAGCTTAAGTCTTCATAGTCTGTGTACTCATAACTTCAGTATCATTGATGTCCTATGGTCTTTACTGTGAGAGATGGGTTGTTGATTTCGTCTATTATGTATAGAATTCGTAGGGATGGGAGAGCAATTATAATCAGAATAATGGCTGGTAGAATGGTTCAGATTGTTTCTACTTCTTGTGCGTCTATGGTGCTGGTATGGGTTAGTTTTGTTGTTAGTATCAGTAAGATAATATAGAGTACTAGTGAGCTAATTAGGAAAACAATTATCAGAGTGTGATCGTGAAAGTGTAGCAGTTCTTCTATGATGGGTGATGTTGCGTCTTGAAAGCCTAGCTGTACGGGATATGCCATATGAGATGTACGGGACTTTCACCTGTAATTTAATCTTGACAAGGTTATGTAATGTTTTACTAACATCTCGTTTATTGAGAGAGACATAGTGGTTATGGTGTTGGCTTGAAACCGATAATAGGGGGTTCAATTCCTTCCTCTCTTATTTTAGGTTAATGTATGTAGGTTCTTCAAATGTGTGATATGGTGGAGGGCATCCGTTTAGTCATTCTAGATTTGTTGTGGTTAGGTCCACGGTTAAGACTTCCCGTTTGGATGCAAATGCTTCTCAGATGATAAAAGTCATTAATATTACTGCCGTTAGTGAGATGAATGAGCCTATAGATGAAATAGTGTTTCATATTGTATATGCGTCTGGGTAATCGGAGTATCGTCGTGGTATACCAGATAGCCCTAAGAAATGTTGTGGGAAGAAGGTCATGTTAACACCTACAAATATAATTGCGAAATGGATTTTGGCTCATGTGTCATTAAGGGTGTAGCCTGAGAATAAGGGAAATCAATGTACAAATCCTCCTATGATAGCGAATACAGCTCCTATTGATAGTACGTAGTGGAAATGTGCTACCACATAGTATGTGTCGTGGAGAACGATGTCAAGGGAGGAGTTGGCTAAAACAATTCCAGTTAGTCCTCCAACTGTAAAAAGGAAAATGAAGCCTAGGGCTCATATTATAGCGGGGGATCATTTGATATTTCCTCCGTGAAGTGTTGCTAGCCAACTAAAGACTTTTACTCCGGTTGGGATAGCAATAATTATAGTAGCGGATGTAAAGTAAGCTCGTGTATCGACGTCTATTCCGACTGTGAATATATGATGGGCTCATACAATAAATCCTAGAAATCCAATTGATATTATGGCTCATACTATTCCTATATATCCAAATGGCTCTTTTTTTCCTGAATAGTAGGTTACGATGTGGGAGATTATTCCAAAGCCAGGTAAAATTAGAATATATACTTCGGGGTGTCCAAAAAATCAGAATAAGTGTTGATATAAGATAGGGTCTCCTCCTCCTGCTGGGTCAAAGAAAGTTGTATTCAGGTTTCGGTCTGTTAGTAATATTGTGATGCCAGCTGCTAATACAGGAAGTGAGAGGAGGAGTAGTACGGCAGTGATCAGTACAGATCACACGAACAGGGGGGTCTGGTATTGTGATATTGCGGGAGGTTTTATGTTAATAATAGTTGTAATAAAATTAATGGCTCCTAAAATTGAGGAAACACCTGCTAGGTGTAGGGAGAAAATGGTCAGGTCTACTGAGGCTCCTGCGTGGGCTAGATTACCTGCTAGAGGGGGATATACGGTTCAACCCGTCCCTGCTCCGGCTTCGACTATAGAGGATGCTAGGAGTAATAGGAAAGAAGGGGGGAGGAGCCAAAAACTTATATTATTTATCCGAGGGAATGCTATATCAGGGGCTCCAATCATTAGAGGAACTAGCCAGTTGCCAAACCCTCCAATTATAATAGGCATTACTATAAAGAAGATTATTACGAATGCGTGTGCAGTTACAATTACGTTGTAGATTTGGTCATCTCCAAGTAGAGTTCCGGGTTGGCCTAACTCAGCACGAATTAGTAAGCTCAGAGCGGTTCCTACTATGCCGGCTCAGGCACCAAATAGAAGATAAAGGGTACCGATATCTTTATGATTAGTTGAAAATAATCAGCGGTTTATGAACATGGGTAAAATGGCTGAGTAAAGCAATAGACTGTAAATCTAAGAATAGAGGTTTGATTCCTCTTTTTACCAGGTCCTGTAGTGAATTAACATATTGAATTGCAAATTCAAAGGAGCAGCTTCAAACTCTGCCGGGGCTTCTCCCGCCTTTTTTTTCTTGCGGCGGGAGAAGTAGATTGAAGCCAGTTATTTAGGGTATTTAGCTGTTAACTAAAGTTTCGTGGGGGTGGGACCCACCAATCTAGTGAGGATTTAGCTTAATTAAAGTAGTTGATTTGCATTCAATTGATGTAAGATATGATCTTGCAGTCCTTATCAGGAATTAAGTAAATTATACTTGCTTAGGGCTTTGAAGGCTCTTGGTCTATTTAACCTAAATTCCTATTCTAGGATTGAGAGAATTGGTGTAAGTGGTAGTAGTATAGTGGACAATACGGTTATTGTTGGTAGGAGGGTTATTCGTTTTATGGTTGAGAATTGTCATTTTATTTTTATGTTGTTTGTGGAAGGGAACATAGTAAGTGTGGTGGAATATGCCAGTCGTATGTAGAAATATAGGTTTAGTAGTGCTGTAATTGCTATGAAGGTAGGTAGGATAATGCTATTGTTTTTTGTCATTTCTTGAATAATTATTCATTTTGGCATAAATCCTGATAGTGGGGGGAGTCCTCCTATTGATAGGAGGGTAATGAGAATTAGAATAGTTATGATGGGTGTTTTGTTTCATGTGTGTGATAGTGATAGAGTGGTTGTGGTTGAGTTGGCTATAAATAGTGTAAATATGGTGGAAGTTATGATGATGTAAATGATTAGGTTTAGTAATGTTATGGTGGGATTGTATGGTAAAATTGCTGTTATTCAGCCTATGTGGGCAATTGATGAGTAAGCTATAATTTTTCGTAGTTGGGTTTGGTTTAATCCTCCTCAGCCTCCGATTATAATGGATAGAATTGATAGGGTTAAGATTATATTTAGGTTGATGGATTGGGATACTTGGTAAAGTACCGATATGGGTGCTAGTTTTTGTCATGTAAGTAAGATTAGGCCTGAAGATAGAGGGATGCCTTGTGTTACTTCTGGGACTCAGAAGTGGAATGGGGCTATTCCTAGTTTTATGGCGAGGGCTATTGTTATGAGTATGGAGGCTGTTGGGTTAAATAGTTTTATTACGGTTCATTGGCCTGAGAATATTAAGTTGATGATAATGGCTATTATTAGTAGTATTGAGGCTGTTGATTGAGTTAGGAAATATTTAGTTGATGCTTCTGTGGCTCGTGGGTTGTGTTTTTTTATTATAATAGGAATGATGGCGAGTATATTTATTTCAAATCCGATTCAGATGAGTAGTCAGTGGGAGCTAATTATAACGATAATGGTTCCAAGTATTATAGTTATTAAGATAATAATGAGAGTGATTGGGTTTATTAGTACGGGAAGGATACAAACCAACATTTTCGGGGTATGGGCCCGATAGCTTAATTAGCTGACCTTACTATTAGAATTTGGTGTAATTGGGAGCACGAAGAGTTTTGAGTTCTTAGGAGTAGGTTCAATTCCTATAGTTCTAGAAATAAGAGGATTTAAACCTCTATAATTTACTCTATCAAAGTAACTCTTTTGTCAGACATATTTCTTATGTTTGTGGGGGGATACTTGATAGGAGAATAGGTAGAGATACATGTCATATGCATAGGGCTAGCGTTAGGGGTAGAAAATTTTTTCATAATAAGTGCATCAGTTGATCATAGCGGAATCGGGGGTAGGATGCTCGGATTCATAGGAAGGTCATTGTGAGTAGTAGTGATTTGATGATAAAGTTAATTGCGTAGAGTTCTGGTATGTATGGGTTATGGGATGCTCCTAGGAAGAGGGTTGTTGTGAAGATATTTATTATAATAATGTTTGCATATTCTGCTATAAAGAATAGGGCGAATGGTCCTGCGGCGTATTCTACATTAAAGCCCGATACTAGTTCAGATTCTCCTTCAGTAAGATCAAATGGTGCTCGGTTTGTTTCTGCTAGTGTTGAAATGAATCATATTATTGCTAAGGGTCATGCTGGGAAGATTAGTCATACTTGTTCTTGTGTAATGATTAATGTAGAGAGAGTGAAGGATCCATTTATTAGTAAGATTGATAGTAAGATAATTGCTAGTGTAACTTCATATGAAATTGTTTGTGCTACTGCTCGTAGGGCTCCAATAAGAGCGTATTTTGAGTTGGAGGCTCAGCCTGATCAGAGGATCGAGTATACGGCTAAGCTTGATATAGCTAATATGAAAAGGATTCCTAAGTTTATATTGATGAGGGGATAGGGTATGGGTAGGGGGATTCATATAGTTAAGGCTAGGGTTAGGGCTAGGATGGGGGCTAGAATAAATATTGAGATTGAGGATGTGGCAGGTCGTAGGGGTTCTTTAATGAAAAGTTTGATTGCATCGGCGATGGGTTGGAGTAAGCCATATGGTCCTACAATATTTGGGCCTTTTCGGAGTTGTATGTAGCCTAGGATTTTTCGTTCAACTAGTGTAAGAAAAGCTACGGCTAGAAGAATGGGGATAATAAGTGTTAAGATGTTGAGTATAAACATTTTGTTAAGGAGAGGATTTGAATCTCTGAGTATAAAGGTTTAAGTTTTACGCAATTACCGGGCTCTGCCACCTTAACTGGGCCCTTTTCTAGGGCAGGTATTGTTTGTGAGGTCAATTGAGATAAAGTCATTGATTGATTTAAGGCGCTTTGTTGAAGTTGGCCTTATTTCTCTTGTCCTTTCGTACTGGGAGAAATACATAACAGATAGAAACCGACCTGGATTACTCCGGTCTGAACTCAGATCACGTAGGACTTTAATCGTTGAACAAACGAACCTTTGATAGCGGTTGCACCATCGGGGTGTCCTGATCCAACATCGAGGTCGTAAACCCTATTGTCGATATGGACTCTTGAATAGGATTGCGCTGTTATCCCTAGGGTAACTTGTTCCGTTGATCAAGTCTTTGGATCAATAAACGATAGTTTGATTTGACTTGTGGGTCTAGTCTTTAAAATCGTTCGGAGGATTTTTTGTTCTCCGAGGTCACCCCAACCAAAACTGCTAGTCCATAAAGAGTGTTGTTATCCCTTAATGGTTAAGTTTATTTTCTTTGGACTAGTTAGTTAAAGCTCCATAGGGTCTTCTCGTCTTGTTGGTTTATTCCCGCCTCTTCACGGGAAGGTCAATTTCACTGATTGGAAGTAAGAGACAGTAAAACCCTCGTGTGGCCGTTCATACAAGTCCTTATTTAGAGAACAAATGATTATGCTACCTTTGCACGGTCAGGATACCGCGGCCGTTTAACGTCTAGTCACTGGGCAGGCAGTGCCTCCAATACTGGGGATGCTGGAGGTGATGTTTTTGGTAAACAGGCGGGATTTGTGTTTGCCGAGTTCCTTTTACTTCTTTTAATCTTTCCTGGGTGCACTCCTGTGTTGGATTAACAGTATAATTAATAAATTATTTATTGTTGGGTTATTTTTATTTACTGTTAACAGTCAGAGTATTATCAGATACTGACTTAAACTTGTGCAAGGAGAAAATATTTCTTGTTACTCATATTAACATTATTGCTTCTATTTAGTAATAGAATAGTCCAGTACTAGGTCTAGGAGTTGGTTATATTGTTGTTGGGATTAGTATTGTTTTTATTGTTGAGCTTTAACGCTTTCTTAATAGATGGCTGCTTTTAGGCCTACTATGGTGTTGTAAGATCTTACTCTCTAGTGAAGGTTGTACCCATTTCTAAAAGGCTGTACCTTTTTAGACTAACTTTTAAAGATACAGTGAGATTTGTTTATATTTTTTGGTATCTTTAAAGCTGAACTAAGATTCATTTTCTGGACAACCAGCTATCACCAGGCTCGTTAGGCATGTCACCTCTACTTATAGATCTTCTCACTATTTTGCCACATAGATGAGTTGGTTCTAATAAACTGTCTATAGGTAGCTCGTCTGGTTTCGGGTTACTTAGCTGAAATTCGTTTTGTTAAGTTTTTTGCTCGTTAATTCATTATGCAAAAGGTACAAGGGTTAATCTTTGCTTTTTTGTACTTTGATTATTTTCTTTCATCGTTCCCTTACGGTACTTTCTCTATAGCGCCATGTTTAGAATTTCTATCTCCTATACTTTAATAGGGGTAAATGTTTTGTTTTAGTATGTTTTGGTTATTGGATTGAAGAGTGGGGGTTTGGGCTAGGCATAGTTCAAAACATTCACAGTACACGAAATCTTCTAGGTGTAAACTAGATGCTTTAATTAAGCTATGTCTTGGTTTGTCCAAGCACACTTTCCAGTATGCTTACCTTGTTACGACTTACCTCCTCTCGTGTAATTGGTGCATGTAAATAGGTTTGGGTGCATATATTTACTTGAGGAGGGTGACGGGCGGTGTGTGCGTGCTTCATGGCCTGGTTCAACTAAGCACTCTATTCTTAGTTTACTACTAAATCCTCCTTTGGCTGTTAGTTTCATAATGGCTTTCGTATTAAGTTTTCTTGGATAGAAAATGTAGCCCATTTCTTCCCATTCCATAGGTTACACCTTGACCTAACGTTTTTATGTGTTATGATTGAGCTTACTTTTGTTCCTTTTCAGGGTTTGCTGAAGATGGCGGTATACAGACTGTATTAGCAAGGATTGGTGAGGTTTATCGGGGTTTATCGATTATAGAACAGGCTCCTCTAGAAGGGTGTAAAGCACCGCCAAGTCCTTTGAGTTTTGGGCCGTTGCCGGTAGTACTCTGGCGAATAATCTTGTTTTTGCAATTATTTATGTTTAGGGCTAAGCATAGTGGGGTATCTAATCCCAGTTTGGGTCTTAGCTATAGTGTGTCAGTTGTCGTAGAGTTACTTTCGTCACTTATTTTTGTTATAATTATGGCTTTTTACAGCTTAATTAGGATTTAACTCTATTTGGTGTAGTACTTTAACACGTTTTACGCCGTGTTCCTGTTAGCTTGGGTTAGTCGTATGACCGCGGTGGCTGGCACGAGATTTACCAACCCTAGTTAATATGGCTTAGTCGAACTTTCGTTCATGGCTTAAATTTTGTCACTGCTGTTTCCCGTGGGGGTGTGGTTAAGCAAGGCGTTATGAGCTACAGGGTGTGTGCTTGATACCTGCTCCTCTTAGTCCTGCTGATTCGGAGGGCGCTACTCACCGGGGTGCGGATGCTTGCATGTGTAAGTCTATTGAAAGTTAACAGGAAGGCCAGGACCAAACCTATGTGTTTATGGAGTTGGTATACTCATCTAGGCATTTTCAGTGCCTTGCTTTAAATTTAAGCTACATTAACCATGTAGTATGTAAGCAGACCCAGGCACCTATATGTCTATCTTGTTTGGAGTGTGAATTTGAGTATTGGGGGTGAGATAAATTTATATTGATACTTAGGGGGAAGTATGTTAAAAATGGTGGTTAATATTTAAGAGGGGGGGGGGGGAAATATAATAGGTATGTCCTGTAACCATTGACTGAAATGCCCATGCCTACCATTATGGGGATGCTCAAGATGCAGTTAAGTCCAGCTACAATTTATGCTCCGGGTCGGGGCCTTTGACGGCCATAGCTGAGTCCAAGCATCCCCGAAAATTAAAAAATACCAAATGTATGACAGCACAGTTATGTGTGAGCATGGGCTGATTAGTAATTAGTCCATCGAGATGTCTTATTTAAGAGGAAAGAATGGGCGGTTTTAGATGAGATGGCCCTGAAGAAAGAACCAGATGTCTGATAAAGTTCATTAAATAGCTACCCCCACGATTAATGGGCCCGGAGCGAGAAGAGAAATCCCTGCCAAGCGGGTTGCTGGTTTCACGCGGCATGGTCGGTAAGCTCGTGATCTAGTGGACGGGATACGCATGGTGACGAGGATAGATTTGACTTTATGCGCTATGTACGATCTAAGCAGGAAATGTCCTATGTACTATAGATAATTTTTATTGTACTTGCTTATATGCAAGGGGAAAATCATTTAATGTACTATATACATATTATATCTTTATTACATTAATTATGATGTACATGCTTATATGCATGGGGTAGATCATGTAATGTAATATATACATAGTATGTCTTTATTACATTAATTATAATGTACATACTGCACACAAAGTAGGTCATGTAGTATACTGCATTTATGTATGTTTTTATTATATTACTTCAGTGTATATATTCATACATATAGGATGGATCATGTGGTGTGCTAGACGCATATCATGTTTACATTGTATGAGTGTTAGTGGGTATGTTTGGGCAAATGACATGGTGTGTCTGTGTGTAGTACTCGTACATGTGTCTATTGAGGTGAGTTATTAAGCATGTTGTTACACGTGCAAGCTTATAGAGTGGGAGATTTGTGTCGTATGTTTAAAAATTTTAGCGGATTTAATACTGGGGAGGTTCTTAGTGTTTTTGGGGGTATATCAATAGACGCAATTAATAGTGGTTCAGGGAATAGTTTAAGTAGAACTTCAGCTTTGGGTGTTGATGGTGAGGCTATCGCTTCTTCCTTGAGTCTTAGGGAGGTTAATTGTTCTCCTTTTCTGGTTTACAAGACCAGCGTATTAATTTTACTACAAAGACTTGTCTTCATTTCAGGAGATTGTTTTCGATGGTGCTGGCTAGTGGTATTATTGCCAGGATGATGAGGAAATATATGATGGATGCTAATTGTCCGATGGTGATGTAGGGGTGTTCAACCGGTTGTCCTCCGATTCATGTAAGTGTTAATAGGTCTGCTATTAAAAGTCAGAATATGCATTGGCTGATTGGTCGGAACATTATGCTTCGTTGTTTGGATGTGTGGAGGAAGGGTACGAGTGTTAAGATCAAGATGGAAAGGACTAAGGCTAGGACTCCTCCCAGTTTATTGGGGATTGATCGTAGGATTGCGTATGCAAATAGGAAATACCATTCTGGCTTAATGTGGGAGGGTGTACTGAGTGGGTTTGCTGGAGTATAATTATCCGGGTCTCCGAGTAGGTCGGGAGTGAATAGTACTAGTGATATGAGGATGAGGATTAATAGTATGATGCCTAGGATGTCCTTGATGGTGTAATAAGGGTGAAATGGAATTTTGTCTGTGTCTGATGGAATTCCTGTGGGGTTGTTGGATCCTGTTTCGTGGAGGAAAATTAAGTGGATTATGGTGAGAGCTACAATGATAAATGGGAGGATGAAGTGGAAAGCGAAGAATCGGGCGAGGGTGGCTTTGTCTACTGAAAATCCCCCTCAGATTCATTCAACTAGGTTGGTGCCAATGTATGGGATTGCCGAGAGGAGGTTGGTAATGACTGTTGCTCCTCAGAATGATATCTGTCCTCATGGTAGGACATAGCCTATGAATGCTGTGGCTATTGTTGTAAATAGGAGAATTACTCCGATGTTTCATGTTTCTAAGAAGGTATATGATCCGTAATATAGGCCTCGTCCTACATGCATAAATAGGCAGATAAAAAATATTGATGCTCCGTTTGCGTGCATATATCGGATGATTCAGCCATAGTTTACGTCTCGACAAATGTGGGTTACAGAGGAGAATGCTATTGTTGTATCGGATGTGTAGTGTATTGCTAGGAATAGGCCTGTTAAGATTTGTAGAGCTAAGCAAGTGCCTAGGAGGGATCCAAAGTTTCATCATGATGAGATGTTTGATGGAGTTGGGAGGTCAATGAGTGCGTTGTTTACGATTTTTATTAGTGGGTGAGTTTTTCGGATGTTGATCATTAGTGTTCTTGTAGTTGAATAACAACGATGGTTTTTCATATCATTAGTCATGGTTAGATTCCATGCAGGAATAATGATTATGTACATTGTATTTATTTTAAGTGTAATTTTTGTGATGGGCTTTGTAGGGTTTTCTTCAAAACCTTCGCCTATTTATGGGGGGTTGGGATTGATTGTGAGTGGTGGGGTTGGGTGTGGTATTGTGTTAAATTATGGTGGTTCTTTTTTAGGTTTAATGGTTTTTTTAGTTTATTTAGGGGGTATAATGGTGGTTTTTGGTTATACGACAGCTATGGCTACTGAGCAGTATCCTGAGGTTTGGGTTTCTAATAAGGTTGTTTTAGGAACGTTTATTACTGGTTTGTTGATGGAGTTTTTTATAATTTACTATGTGTTGAAGGATAAGGAGGTGGAGATTGTGTTTAAGTTTAATGGTATGGGGGATTGGGTAATTTATGATACAGGGGATTCTGGGTTTTTTAGTGAGGAGGCCATGGGGATTGCTGCTTTGTACAGCTATGGTACTTGATTAGTTATTGTTACTGGTTGATCTTTATTAATTGGTGTAGTGGTGATTATAGAGATTACTCGTGGAAATTAAGTAGAATTGTGCTAGTGAAAATCGTAATTAGGAAGGAAAGGAAATATAATTTAATTAAGCCTTTTTGGTTTGTGATTATGATAGATGTTTTTATTTGGGTTAGTGAGATGGTTTTTGGTATAATGGTTTCTAGTCAGGTTAGGTCTAGAAGGGAGGATGCTGATTTTTGGCTTATTGTTAGATTTATATAGGGGGTTAAGCGGTGTATGACTGTGGGATAATATCCTAGTAGGTTAGAAAATTTGAATATGTTTGATGGGTAATTGAACTTTAAGTAGTGGGTTATGTTGTTAATTTCTAGTGCTAGAATAAAGCCTAGGATTGTAATTGTTAGGGCGGTGATTTTTAGGTAGTAGGGTATAGTTGTTTGGGGAATGGTTGTTGGGGGGATGTTGTTAGAAATGATGAATCCTGCGAAAAGACTTCCGATTAGTAAGCGTTTAATTGAGTTAATTAGGAATGGGTTGTTTTCATTAATAGAAATAAGGGTTGGGAATCGGGGTTGTCCTAGGAGTGTGAAGAAAATAATACGGGTACTGTAGATAGCTGTGAAGGAGATGGCGATTAGTGTTATTAAGAGGGCTCAGGCGTTGGTATATGACGTGTTGGCGGATTCAATAATTAGATCTTTGGAGTAGAATCCGGTGAGGAAAGGTATTCCTGTTAGTGCAAGGCTGCCAATAATAAGGGCTGTTGCGGTGAATGGTATGGCTTTAAATAGGCCTCCTATTTTTCGAATATCTTGTTCGTTATTTAGATTGTGGATGATGGAGCCGGAGCATAGAAATAATATGGCTTTGAAGAAAGCGTGGGTGCAGATGTGAAGAAGTGCTAGGTGAGGCTGGTTAATTCCAATTGTTACTATCATAAGGCCGAGTTGGCTGGATGTAGAGAAGGCGATGATTTTTTTAATGTCATTTTGGGTGAGGGCACATATTGCTGTAAATAGTGTGGTAATGGCTCCTAGGCATAGTATAGTAGATTGGATGAGTTTATTGTTTTCTGTTAATGGATAAAAGCGGATTAGTAAGAAAATACCTGCTACTACTATTGTACTTGAGTGGAGTAATGCTGAGACAGGTGTCGGACCCTCTATTGCGGAGGGTAATCATGGGTGCAGGCTAAATTGTGCGGATTTTCCGGTTGCGGCTAGAATTAGTCCTATTAGAGGTAGATTTGAGTTCTCTGGTTTTAGTAAGAAGATTTGTTGAAGGTCTCAAGTGTTGAGGTTAATTAGGAATCATGCTATTGCTAGGATAAATCCGATGTCGCCAATGCGGTTATATAGGATTGCTTGTAGAGCTGCTGTGTTTGCGTCTGCTCGTCCGTATCACCATCCAATTAGTAGAAATGATATAATTCCGACTCCTTCTCAGCCAATGAATAGTTGAAAGATGTTATTTGCAGTGACGAGGATGAGTATTGTGATAAGAAATAAGAGTAAGTACTTAAAAAATTGGTTGATGTTGGGGTCGGAATGTATGTATCATATTGAGAATTCTATGATGGATCATGTGACGAATAGTGATACTGGGATAAATATTGTCGAGAAGTAATCTATTTTGAAGCTGAGAGATAGTTTGAGGGTTTGGATGGTTAGTCAGTGTCAGTTTGAAATAATTATTTCTTGTCCTGTATGAATAAATATTATAGTGGGAATTATACTAGTGATAAAGGCGTATGAAATGGTTGTTTTTACGTAAAGTGGGTAATTGGTGAATTTGTGGGTGCTAAGACTAGTTGTCATGATGGGTACGGTTAGTAGGATTAGGGTAGTTAGTGTGAGGGATGGGAACAGGTTTATTACTTTTATTTGGAGTTGCACCAATTTTTTGGTTCCTAAGACCAATGGATAACTGCTATCCTTTAAAAGTTTGAAAAAGCCATGTTGTCAGGCATGGGAGCATAGAATTAGCAGTTCTTGCATACTTTTTCGGTAAATAAGAAGGTGATAGGCTTCTATTGTTAGATTCACAATCTAATGTTTTTTTAAACTATATTTACAGTATAGGGGTCCTAGGATAATTTTTGGGTTTAGGGATAGAAGCAGTAGTGGTAGTATGTGTAGTGATATGAGTGCATTTTCTCGTGTGAAGGAAGGTGAAATGTTATTGATATGATGAGTGTATTTGCCCCGTTGTGTTGTGATTAGTATATAGAGGGTGTAGAGAGTAGTGATTACTATGTTAAGTCCTATTAGAATAATTGTGATATTAGATCATGAAAAAGTCGATATTACTACAAATAGTTCTCCGATTAGGTTGATTGTTGGGGGTAGAGCCAGGTTGGTTAGACTTGCTAGGAGTCATCAGGTGGCTATTAGTGGAAGAAGTGTTTGTAGGCCGCGGGCTAAGATTATTGTACGGCTGTGAATTCGTTCGTAGTTAGAATTTGCTAGGCAGAAAAGTATAGAGGATGTAAGGCCGTGGGCAATTATCAGGGCGGTGGCTCCTATGTAGCTTCAGGGTGTTTGGATTAGGATTGCAACGATGACAAGTGCCATGTGGCTAATAGAGGAGTACG
Organism: Budorcas taxicolor; assembly: GCF_023091745.1. Classification (NCBI taxonomy): domain Eukaryota; kingdom Metazoa; phylum Chordata; class Mammalia; order Artiodactyla; family Bovidae; genus Budorcas; species Budorcas taxicolor. The sequence continues at coordinate 14,001 of NW_026292000.1, forward strand.
CGATGAGTGATTTCAGGTCCGTTTGACGAAGGCAAATTGAGCTGGTTATGATTATGCCTCATAGTGATAGCATGATGAATGGGTATGCTATAAAGTCGGTGATTGGATCTAGGAGAAGCGTAATTCGTAACATGCCGTATCCTCCTAGTTTTAGTAGGATTGCTGCAAGAACTATGGAGCCTGCAATTGGGGCTTCTACGTGGGCTTTGGGTAGTCAGAGATGAAGTCCGTATAGTGGTATTTTTACTATAAAGGCTATTATGCATGCTAGTCACATGAAGGTGTTGGATCAGGAGCTGGGTATTGGTTGTACTCAGTATTGTAGAATTAGGAAGTTTAGGGATCCTATTGTGTTTTGAATATAGATTAGTGCAACTAGTAAGGGTAGGGATCCTGCTAGTGTATAAAACAAGAAGTAGAGACCGGCATTTAGGCGTTCTGTTTGGTTCCCTCATCGGGTAATAATAATGAGTGTGGGAACTAGTGTTGCTTCAAATATAATATAAAAGAGAATTAGTTCTGTAGCAGAGAATGTCATAATTAGAAATAGTTGTAATAGGATTAGTATTGAGATGAAGAATTTTTTTCGGGCTGGGTTTTCTTTTGATAGGTGATGCTGGCTAGCTATAAGTATTAAGGGGAGGAGTCATATGGTTAGAATAAGTAGTGGTGTAGATAAGGAGTCGGAGAAGAAAGTTAATGAGAAGTTGAGGCTGTTATCGCCAAATTGGTTTATAAGGAGTAGGCTTGTAAGGCTAATTAGTAAGCTGTGGAGTGTGGAGTTAATTCAGATTATGTTATTTTTTGATAGCCAGGTTAGGGGTATAAGTATTATTGTGGAAATAATGTATTTTAGCATTGTAGCAGATTAAGGTTTTGTACGTAGTCGGTGCCGTATGTGTTTGATACCATTACTAGCAAGGATAGGCCTAGTGCTGCTTCGCAGGCTGCGAAAACTAGTAGAATAATGGGTATTATACTGGCTAAAGTGAAGTGTGAGTTTAGGATTATTAGGGTAGCTATAACGAATAAGGACAATATTATTCCTTCCAGGCATAGGAGGGAGGATATTAGGTGAGATCGATACATTAGTAATCCCGTGAGAGATACTATGAATGCTATTATAATATTTATGTATACGAGGGACATTTGGTACTTATGAGTTTGATCATAATCTAATGAGTCGAAATCATTTATTTTGGTTTAAACTAAGTACCATATTCGGTCCATTCTAATCCTTTTTGGGTTCATTCATAGGCTAGGCTTGTGGCTAGTAGGAAAATTAGGAGAAGGGATATAGTAAGCATTGTGTTAAGGTTAGTTGTTTGTGAGGCCCATGGTAGTGGTAGAAGTAGTGCAATTTCTAGATCGAAGAGGAGGAATGTGATAGCTACTAGAAAGAATTTTATGGAGAAAGGAAGGCGAGCAGATCCTATGGGGTCGAATCCACATTCGTATGGGCTTGTTTTTTCTGAGTATACGTTTAGTTGGGGGAGTCAGAATGCGATGGTCACGAGCAATGTAGCTAGTGTAAAGTTAGTTAGGAGGGTAATTATAAGGTTTATTGTTCTTTTTCGGGTTAGGCCGAAGCTAACTGATTGGAAGTCAGTTGTACTAATTAATACTAAAAGAACATGAGCCTCATCAGTAGATGGAAACATAGAGGAAAAGTCATACTACGTCTACGAAGTGTCAATATCAGGCAGCGGCTTCGAAGCCGAAATGGTGATTGGAGGTAAAGTGAAATTTTAGTTGGCGGAGGAAGCAGACAATTAAGAAAGTAGATCCAATAATGACATGGAGGCCGTGGAATCCTGTAGCTACGAAGAAAGTTGAGCCGTAAACTCCGTCTGAGATTGTAAAGGGAGCTTCATAGTATTCTGATGCTTGTAGAAGTGTAAAGTATACGCCTAACGTAATGGTGATGAATAAGGCTTGTAGCATGTGGTTACGGTTCCCTTCTATGAGGCTGTGGTGGGCTCAGGTAATGGAGACTCCTGAGGCTAGAAGGACAGAGGTGTTGAGTAGTGGGACTTCTAAGGGGTTAAGTGGGTGAATGCCTGTTGGGGGTCAGCAGCTGCCTAATTCGGGTGTAGGAGCAAGGCTTGAGTGATAGAAGGCTCAGAAGAAGCCAGTGAAGAATAGGACTTCGGAGACGATGAAGAGGATTATTCCGTAGCGAAGGCTTTTTTGGACAGCAGGAGTATGGTGGCCTTGAAAGGTACTTTCTCGGATTACATCTCGTCATCATTGGTATATTGTAAGTATGTTTGTTGTTAGGCCTAGGGTCAGTAGAGCTGTTGAATTGAAGTGAAATCACATGATGAGGCCAGATGTTATTAGGAGGGCAGATAGTGCTCCTGTGAGGGGTCAGGGACTTGGGTTTACTATGTGATAGGCGTGGGTTTGGTGTGTCATTATGTATTGTCGTGCAGATATAAGCTAACTAGGAGGGTGAATACGTAGGCTTGAACTATAGCTACTGCGAATTCGAGGATTGTTAGTAGAGCTAAAATAGTAAATGTAATAAGTGCTGTTGTGGTATTGATATTTAATAATGCAAGGGTAGCTCCTCCGATTAAGTGAATTAATAAGTGCCCTGCTGTGATGTTGGCTGTTAATCGTACGGCAAGGGCTACTGGTTGGATGAAGAGGCTGATGGTTTCGATAATTACCAGTATTGGGATTAGTGGGGTAGGTGTTCCTTGTGGTAGGAAGTGGGCGAGTGATGCTTTGGTTTTGTTGCGGAAGCCTGTAACTACGGCCCCTGCTCATAGGGGAATAGCCATGCCTAAATTTATTGATAGTTGTGTGGTTGGTGTAAATGAATGGGGTAATAAGCCTAATAAATTTGTAGACCCAATAAATAGAATTAGGGACATTAATATCAATGTTCATGTTTGTCCTTTGGTGTTGTGAGTGCTTATTATTTGTTTTGACATGAGTTGAAGTGCTCATTGTTGGAGGGAGATAAGGCGGTTATTAATTAGTCGGTTTGATGTAGGAAATAGTAAGCTAGGGAATATAATGACGAGAGTAACAAGGGGGAGGCCTAGAATTACAGGGGTAATGAAAGAGGTAAATAGATTTTCGTTCATTTTGTTTCTCAAGGGGCGTCTTGTTTTGGCGTTTTTGTTGTTATTAATTTTGGGTTATAGTAGAAATCGTGTTTTGAGATTTTTAATTGGAGAACAATAAAGAGGACTAAAAATATTGATAGAATTGTCGTGAGTCACGTTGATGTGTCTAGTTGTGGCATGTCATCAAGGAGAGTGTTGTGCTCTCGGTCTTTAACTTAAAAGGTTAATGCTGGCATAGCTTCTTGATGACTTATAACATTGATGCAGATCACTTTTCAAAATATTCTAATGGGACTAGTTCGAGAACGATTGGTATGAAACTATGATTTGATCCGCAGATTTCTGAGCATTGGCCGTAAAATAGGCCTGGACGAGTTGATATGAGGGTTGTTTGATTTAAACGGCCTGGAATTGCGTCTGTTTTTAGTCCTAGAGAGGGAACTGCTCATGAGTGTAAAACGTCTTCGGAGGAGATTAGTATTCGAATTGTTATTTCTATAGGTAATACAGCTCGGTTATCTACTTCTAGTAATCGTAGTTCTCCAGGTTTCAATTCTGATGTTGGAATTATATAGGAGTCGAAGCTTAAGTCTTCATAGTCTGTGTACTCATAACTTCAGTATCATTGATGTCCTATGGTCTTTACTGTGAGAGATGGGTTGTTGATTTCGTCTATTATGTATAGAATTCGTAGGGATGGGAGAGCAATTATAATCAGAATAATGGCTGGTAGAATGGTTCAGATTGTTTCTACTTCTTGTGCGTCTATGGTGCTGGTATGGGTTAGTTTTGTTGTTAGTATCAGTAAGATAATATAGAGTACTAGTGAGCTAATTAGGAAAACAATTATCAGAGTGTGATCGTGAAAGTGTAGCAGTTCTTCTATGATGGGTGATGTTGCGTCTTGAAAGCCTAGCTGTACGGGATATGCCATATGAGATGTACGGGACTTTCACCTGTAATTTAATCTTGACAAGGTTATGTAATGTTTTACTAACATCTCGTTTATTGAGAGAGACATAGTGGTTATGGTGTTGGCTTGAAACCGATAATAGGGGGTTCAATTCCTTCCTCTCTTATTTTAGGTTAATGTATGTAGGTTCTTCAAATGTGTGATATGGTGGAGGGCATCCGTTTAGTCATTCTAGATTTGTTGTGGTTAGGTCCACGGTTAAGACTTCCCGTTTGGATGCAAATGCTTCTCAGATGATAAAAGTCATTAATATTACTGCCGTTAGTGAGATGAATGAGCCTATAGATGAAATAGTGTTTCATATTGTATATGCGTCTGGGTAATCGGAGTATCGTCGTGGTATACCAGATAGCCCTAAGAAATGTTGTGGGAAGAAGGTCATGTTAACACCTACAAATATAATTGCGAAATGGATTTTGGCTCATGTGTCATTAAGGGTGTAGCCTGAGAATAAGGGAAATCAATGTACAAATCCTCCTATGATAGCGAATACAGCTCCTATTGATAGTACGTAGTGGAAATGTGCTACCACATAGTATGTGTCGTGGAGAACGATGTCAAGGGAGGAGTTGGCTAAAACAATTCCAGTTAGTCCTCCAACTGTAAAAAGGAAAATGAAGCCTAGGGCTCATATTATAGCGGGGGATCATTTGATATTTCCTCCGTGAAGTGTTGCTAGCCAACTAAAGACTTTTACTCCGGTTGGGATAGCAATAATTATAGTAGCGGATGTAAAGTAAGCTCGTGTATCGACGTCTATTCCGACTGTGAATATATGATGGGCTCATACAATAAATCCTAGAAATCCAATTGATATTATGGCTCATACTATTCCTATATATCCAAATGGCTCTTTTTTTCCTGAATAGTAGGTTACGATGTGGGAGATTATTCCAAAGCCAGGTAAAATTAGAATATATACTTCGGGGTGTCCAAAAAATCAGAATAAGTGTTGATATAAGATAGGGTCTCCTCCTCCTGCTGGGTCAAAGAAAGTTGTATTCAGGTTTCGGTCTGTTAGTAATATTGTGATGCCAGCTGCTAATACAGGAAGTGAGAGGAGGAGTAGTACGGCAGTGATCAGTACAGATCACACGAACAGGGGGGTCTGGTATTGTGATATTGCGGGAGGTTTTATGTTAATAATAGTTGTAATAAAATTAATGGCTCCTAAAATTGAGGAAACACCTGCTAGGTGTAGGGAGAAAATGGTCAGGTCTACTGAGGCTCCTGCGTGGGCTAGATTACCTGCTAGAGGGGGATATACGGTTCAACCCGTCCCTGCTCCGGCTTCGACTATAGAGGATGCTAGGAGTAATAGGAAAGAAGGGGGGAGGAGCCAAAAACTTATATTATTTATCCGAGGGAATGCTATATCAGGGGCTCCAATCATTAGAGGAACTAGCCAGTTGCCAAACCCTCCAATTATAATAGGCATTACTATAAAGAAGATTATTACGAATGCGTGTGCAGTTACAATTACGTTGTAGATTTGGTCATCTCCAAGTAGAGTTCCGGGTTGGCCTAACTCAGCACGAATTAGTAAGCTCAGAGCGGTTCCTACTATGCCGGCTCAGGCACCAAATAGAAGATAAAGGGTACCGATATCTTTATGATTAGTTGAAAATAATCAGCGGTTTATGAACATGGGTAAAATGGCTGAGTAAAGCAATAGACTGTAAATCTAAGAATAGAGGTTTGATTCCTCTTTTTACCAGGTCCTGTAGTGAATTAACATATTGAATTGCAAATTCAAAGGAGCAGCTTCAAACTCTGCCGGGGCTTCTCCCGCCTTTTTTTTCTTGCGGCGGGAGAAGTAGATTGAAGCCAGTTATTTAGGGTATTTAGCTGTTAACTAAAGTTTCGTGGGGGTGGGACCCACCAATCTAGTGAGGATTTAGCTTAATTAAAGTAGTTGATTTGCATTCAATTGATGTAAGATATGATCTTGCAGTCCTTATCAGGAATTAAGTAAATTATACTTGCTTAGGGCTTTGAAGGCTCTTGGTCTATTTAACCTAAATTCCTATTCTAGGATTGAGAGAATTGGTGTAAGTGGTAGTAGTATAGTGGACAATACGGTTATTGTTGGTAGGAGGGTTATTCGTTTTATGGTTGAGAATTGTCATTTTATTTTTATGTTGTTTGTGGAAGGGAACATAGTAAGTGTGGTGGAATATGCCAGTCGTATGTAGAAATATAGGTTTAGTAGTGCTGTAATTGCTATGAAGGTAGGTAGGATAATGCTATTGTTTTTTGTCATTTCTTGAATAATTATTCATTTTGGCATAAATCCTGATAGTGGGGGGAGTCCTCCTATTGATAGGAGGGTAATGAGAATTAGAATAGTTATGATGGGTGTTTTGTTTCATGTGTGTGATAGTGATAGAGTGGTTGTGGTTGAGTTGGCTATAAATAGTGTAAATATGGTGGAAGTTATGATGATGTAAATGATTAGGTTTAGTAATGTTATGGTGGGATTGTATGGTAAAATTGCTGTTATTCAGCCTATGTGGGCAATTGATGAGTAAGCTATAATTTTTCGTAGTTGGGTTTGGTTTAATCCTCCTCAGCCTCCGATTATAATGGATAGAATTGATAGGGTTAAGATTATATTTAGGTTGATGGATTGGGATACTTGGTAAAGTACCGATATGGGTGCTAGTTTTTGTCATGTAAGTAAGATTAGGCCTGAAGATAGAGGGATGCCTTGTGTTACTTCTGGGACTCAGAAGTGGAATGGGGCTATTCCTAGTTTTATGGCGAGGGCTATTGTTATGAGTATGGAGGCTGTTGGGTTAAATAGTTTTATTACGGTTCATTGGCCTGAGAATATTAAGTTGATGATAATGGCTATTATTAGTAGTATTGAGGCTGTTGATTGAGTTAGGAAATATTTAGTTGATGCTTCTGTGGCTCGTGGGTTGTGTTTTTTTATTATAATAGGAATGATGGCGAGTATATTTATTTCAAATCCGATTCAGATGAGTAGTCAGTGGGAGCTAATTATAACGATAATGGTTCCAAGTATTATAGTTATTAAGATAATAATGAGAGTGATTGGGTTTATTAGTACGGGAAGGATACAAACCAACATTTTCGGGGTATGGGCCCGATAGCTTAATTAGCTGACCTTACTATTAGAATTTGGTGTAATTGGGAGCACGAAGAGTTTTGAGTTCTTAGGAGTAGGTTCAATTCCTATAGTTCTAGAAATAAGAGGATTTAAACCTCTATAATTTACTCTATCAAAGTAACTCTTTTGTCAGACATATTTCTTATGTTTGTGGGGGGATACTTGATAGGAGAATAGGTAGAGATACATGTCATATGCATAGGGCTAGCGTTAGGGGTAGAAAATTTTTTCATAATAAGTGCATCAGTTGATCATAGCGGAATCGGGGGTAGGATGCTCGGATTCATAGGAAGGTCATTGTGAGTAGTAGTGATTTGATGATAAAGTTAATTGCGTAGAGTTCTGGTATGTATGGGTTATGGGATGCTCCTAGGAAGAGGGTTGTTGTGAAGATATTTATTATAATAATGTTTGCATATTCTGCTATAAAGAATAGGGCGAATGGTCCTGCGGCGTATTCTACATTAAAGCCCGATACTAGTTCAGATTCTCCTTCAGTAAGATCAAATGGTGCTCGGTTTGTTTCTGCTAGTGTTGAAATGAATCATATTATTGCTAAGGGTCATGCTGGGAAGATTAGTCATACTTGTTCTTGTGTAATGATTAATGTAGAGAGAGTGAAGGATCCATTTATTAGTAAGATTGATAGTAAGATAATTGCTAGTGTAACTTCATATGAAATTGTTTGTGCTACTGCTCGTAGGGCTCCAATAAGAGCGTATTTTGAGTTGGAGGCTCAGCCTGATCAGAGGATCGAGTATACGGCTAAGCTTGATATAGCTAATATGAAAAGGATTCCTAAGTTTATATTGATGAGGGGATAGGGTATGGGTAGGGGGATTCATATAGTTAAGGCTAGGGTTAGGGCTAGGATGGGGGCTAGAATAAATATTGAGATTGAGGATGTGGCAGGTCGTAGGGGTTCTTTAATGAAAAGTTTGATTGCATCGGCGATGGGTTGGAGTAAGCCATATGGTCCTACAATATTTGGGCCTTTTCGGAGTTGTATGTAGCCTAGGATTTTTCGTTCAACTAGTGTAAGAAAAGCTACGGCTAGAAGAATGGGGATAATAAGTGTTAAGATGTTGAGTATAAACATTTTGTTAAGGAGAGGATTTGAATCTCTGAGTATAAAGGTTTAAGTTTTACGCAATTACCGGGCTCTGCCACCTTAACTGGGCCCTTTTCTAGGGCAGGTATTGTTTGTGAGGTCAATTGAGATAAAGTCATTGATTGATTTAAGGCGCTTTGTTGAAGTTGGCCTTATTTCTCTTGTCCTTTCGTACTGGGAGAAATACATAACAGATAGAAACCGACCTGGATTACTCCGGTCTGAACTCAGATCACGTAGGACTTTAATCGTTGAACAAACGAACCTTTGATAGCGGTTGCACCATCGGGGTGTCCTGATCCAACATCGAGGTCGTAAACCCTATTGTCGATATGGACTCTTGAATAGGATTGCGCTGTTATCCCTAGGGTAACTTGTTCCGTTGATCAAGTCTTTGGATCAATAAACGATAGTTTGATTTGACTTGTGGGTCTAGTCTTTAAAATCGTTCGGAGGATTTTTTGTTCTCCGAGGTCACCCCAACCAAAACTGCTAGTCCATAAAGAGTGTTGTTATCCCTTAATGGTTAAGTTTATTTTCTTTGGACTAGTTAGTTAAAGCTCCATAGGGTCTTCTCGTCTTGTTGGTTTATTCCCGCCTCTTCACGGGAAGGTCAATTTCACTGATTGGAAGTAAGAGACAGTAAAACCCTCGTGTGGCCGTTCATACAAGTCCTTATTTAGAGAACAAATGATTATGCTACCTTTGCACGGTCAGGATACCGCGGCCGTTTAACGTCTAGTCACTGGGCAGGCAGTGCCTCCAATACTGGGGATGCTGGAGGTGATGTTTTTGGTAAACAGGCGGGATTTGTGTTTGCCGAGTTCCTTTTACTTCTTTTAATCTTTCCTGGGTGCACTCCTGTGTTGGATTAACAGTATAATTAATAAATTATTTATTGTTGGGTTATTTTTATTTACTGTTAACAGTCAGAGTATTATCAGATACTGACTTAAACTTGTGCAAGGAGAAAATATTTCTTGTTACTCATATTAACATTATTGCTTCTATTTAGTAATAGAATAGTCCAGTACTAGGTCTAGGAGTTGGTTATATTGTTGTTGGGATTAGTATTGTTTTTATTGTTGAGCTTTAACGCTTTCTTAATAGATGGCTGCTTTTAGGCCTACTATGGTGTTGTAAGATCTTACTCTCTAGTGAAGGTTGTACCCATTTCTAAAAGGCTGTACCTTTTTAGACTAACTTTTAAAGATACAGTGAGATTTGTTTATATTTTTTGGTATCTTTAAAGCTGAACTAAGATTCATTTTCTGGACAACCAGCTATCACCAGGCTCGTTAGGCATGTCACCTCTACTTATAGATCTTCTCACTATTTTGCCACATAGATGAGTTGGTTCTAATAAACTGTCTATAGGTAGCTCGTCTGGTTTCGGGTTACTTAGCTGAAATTCGTTTTGTTAAGTTTTTTGCTCGTTAATTCATTATGCAAAAGGTACAAGGGTTAATCTTTGCTTTTTTGTACTTTGATTATTTTCTTTCATCGTTCCCTTACGGTACTTTCTCTATAGCGCCATGTTTAGAATTTCTATCTCCTATACTTTAATAGGGGTAAATGTTTTGTTTTAGTATGTTTTGGTTATTGGATTGAAGAGTGGGGGTTTGGGCTAGGCATAGTTCAAAACATTCACAGTACACGAAATCTTCTAGGTGTAAACTAGATGCTTTAATTAAGCTATGTCTTGGTTTGTCCAAGCACACTTTCCAGTATGCTTACCTTGTTACGACTTACCTCCTCTCGTGTAATTGGTGCATGTAAATAGGTTTGGGTGCATATATTTACTTGAGGAGGGTGACGGGCGGTGTGTGCGTGCTTCATGGCCTGGTTCAACTAAGCACTCTATTCTTAGTTTACTACTAAATCCTCCTTTGGCTGTTAGTTTCATAATGGCTTTCGTATTAAGTTTTCTTGGATAGAAAATGTAGCCCATTTCTTCCCATTCCATAGGTTACACCTTGACCTAACGTTTTTATGTGTTATGATTGAGCTTACTTTTGTTCCTTTTCAGGGTTTGCTGAAGATGGCGGTATACAGACTGTATTAGCAAGGATTGGTGAGGTTTATCGGGGTTTATCGATTATAGAACAGGCTCCTCTAGAAGGGTGTAAAGCACCGCCAAGTCCTTTGAGTTTTGGGCCGTTGCCGGTAGTACTCTGGCGAATAATCTTGTTTTTGCAATTATTTATGTTTAGGGCTAAGCATAGTGGGGTATCTAATCCCAGTTTGGGTCTTAGCTATAGTGTGTCAGTTGTCGTAGAGTTACTTTCGTCACTTATTTTTGTTATAATTATGGCTTTTTACAGCTTAATTAGGATTTAACTCTATTTGGTGTAGTACTTTAACACGTTTTACGCCGTGTTCCTGTTAGCTTGGGTTAGTCGTATGACCGCGGTGGCTGGCACGAGATTTACCAACCCTAGTTAATATGGCTTAGTCGAACTTTCGTTCATGGCTTAAATTTTGTCACTGCTGTTTCCCGTGGGGGTGTGGTTAAGCAAGGCGTTATGAGCTACAGGGTGTGTGCTTGATACCTGCTCCTCTTAGTCCTGCTGATTCGGAGGGCGCTACTCACCGGGGTGCGGATGCTTGCATGTGTAAGTCTATTGAAAGTTAACAGGAAGGCCAGGACCAAACCTATGTGTTTATGGAGTTGGTATACTCATCTAGGCATTTTCAGTGCCTTGCTTTAAATTTAAGCTACATTAACCATGTAGTATGTAAGCAGACCCAGGCACCTATATGTCTATCTTGTTTGGAGTGTGAATTTGAGTATTGGGGGTGAGATAAATTTATATTGATACTTAGGGGGAAGTATGTTAAAAATGGTGGTTAATATTTAAGAGGGGGGGGGGGGAAATATAATAGGTATGTCCTGTAACCATTGACTGAAATGCCCATGCCTACCATTATGGGGATGCTCAAGATGCAGTTAAGTCCAGCTACAATTTATGCTCCGGGTCGGGGCCTTTGACGGCCATAGCTGAGTCCAAGCATCCCCGAAAATTAAAAAATACCAAATGTATGACAGCACAGTTATGTGTGAGCATGGGCTGATTAGTAATTAGTCCATCGAGATGTCTTATTTAAGAGGAAAGAATGGGCGGTTTTAGATGAGATGGCCCTGAAGAAAGAACCAGATGTCTGATAAAGTTCATTAAATAGCTACCCCCACGATTAATGGGCCCGGAGCGAGAAGAGAAATCCCTGCCAAGCGGGTTGCTGGTTTCACGCGGCATGGTCGGTAAGCTCGTGATCTAGTGGACGGGATACGCATGGTGACGAGGATAGATTTGACTTTATGCGCTATGTACGATCTAAGCAGGAAATGTCCTATGTACTATAGATAATTTTTATTGTACTTGCTTATATGCAAGGGGAAAATCATTTAATGTACTATATACATATTATATCTTTATTACATTAATTATGATGTACATGCTTATATGCATGGGGTAGATCATGTAATGTAATATATACATAGTATGTCTTTATTACATTAATTATAATGTACATACTGCACACAAAGTAGGTCATGTAGTATACTGCATTTATGTATGTTTTTATTATATTACTTCAGTGTATATATTCATACATATAGGATGGATCATGTGGTGTGCTAGACGCATATCATGTTTACATTGTATGAGTGTTAGTGGGTATGTTTGGGCAAATGACATGGTGTGTCTGTGTGTAGTACTCGTACATGTGTCTATTGAGGTGAGTTATTAAGCATGTTGTTACACGTGCAAGCTTATAGAGTGGGAGATTTGTGTCGTATGTTTAAAAATTTTAGCGGATTTAATACTGGGGAGGTTCTTAGTGTTTTTGGGGGTATATCAATAGACGCAATTAATAGTGGTTCAGGGAATAGTTTAAGTAGAACTTCAGCTTTGGGTGTTGATGGTGAGGCTATCGCTTCTTCCTTGAGTCTTAGGGAGGTTAATTGTTCTCCTTTTCTGGTTTACAAGACCAGCGTATTAATTTTACTACAAAGACTTGTCTTCATTTCAGGAGATTGTTTTCGATGGT